>NW_022986263.1:0-227336 GCF_902500255.1 Thalassophryne amazonica
AGTTTTCTACACTTACATACAGTAGTGGAGGGTTTTCTACACTTACATACAGTAGTGGAGGGTTTTCTACACTTACATACAGTAGAGGAGTGTTTTCTACACTTACATACAGTAGAGGAGGGTTTTCTACACTTACATACAGTAGAGGAGGGTTTTCTACACTTACATACAGTAGAGGAGGGTTTTCTACACTTACATACAGTAGAGGAGGGTTTTCTACACTTACATACAGTAGAGGAGTGTTTTCTACACTTACATACAGTAGAGGAGTGTTTTCTACACTTACATACAGTAGAGGAGTGTTTTCTGCACTTACATACAGTAGAGGAGTGTTTTCTACACTTACATACAGTAGAGGAGGGTTTTCTACACTTACATACAGTAGAGGAGTGTTGCGTAGAGCACTGTGTCCGATGCTCTACTCTGAAAGTGTAGGACCCCTTTGCGTCCCTCCGCGTATTGCCACGTGGTGCTGCATAAGGTCACCATAGTCGGTACGCCACATTACGCATCTGTACGTTGGCCCGGTGTGAAAGGAGCTTTCTAGAAAAATTGACCGACACCCTTCATGACAATAGTAGAGAAGCTTGAATCTTCGATTGGACTGGGTTGCTTGACGTGAGGACGTTTCCCTTCAAATCGCAGAAGCTTCCTCAGCTAAAATTCTTGCTCTGGTAGTCTGACTTCTGTCTTGACTCTTGTTGAGAAGAATAATCAAGAAGTCACAGAAGCTGGAGTTTTAAACCTAACCAGACCCCTCCTACCGAGAGGCAGACTGCTATTGGCTAGTGACTAAACAATAGCTCTAATTAGCACCTATTGTGCTCTAGTTAGCACCCTCCTAATGACAGGGCAGCTGTCCCTCCTAATGATGGGACGGACCCTCTCCTAATGGCTTCCTTGAATGACTCTGCTGATGACGTGAGTGACTCATTACCAATGGGTAATGAGTCACTCACGTCATCAGCAGAGTCGTCAAGGGAGCCATCATGTTTCACCTGGCCGGGGACACGCTCATGTTTCACCTGGCCGGGGTCACGCTCATGTTTCACCTGGCCGGGGACACGCTCATGTTTCACCTGGCCGGGGACACGCTCATGTTTCACCTGGCCGGGGACACGCTCATGTTTCACCTGGCCGGGGACACGCTCATGTTTCACCTGGCCGGGGACATGCTCATGTTTCACCTGGCCGGGGTCACGCTCATGTTTCATCTGGCCGGGGTCACGCTCATGTTTCACCTGGCCAGGGACACGCTCATGTTTCACCTGGCCGCAGCAGACAGATGGTGACTTTGGAGAGTTGGAGATAGACTGGTTATCCACCTGGGTGGTTGCCATCCATGGTCCAGCACAGTTCCGTAGTGTGTGGTGACAATGCATGCTCCCACACCTGAACTCATCTTAGGCCACTTGAATACAAAGTATTTTTCTGCACATTCAGTCGTTGCCAGATCCTGTACGTAAAATATGTAGTGTATATAAGTGGTGAAAGGTTCAGCATTAAGTGTACCTGTACACACGCCGTCCACAGTGTGAAATCCTTTCTTACAGTCCACACAACGGTAGGATCCCTCAGTGTTGACACAGTCCTGATTAGGACAAGATCCTCTGTCCTCACATTCATTAACATCTACACAGACAGACAGAGACAGACATTCTGTGTATGTAATGTGTGTTTGTAAAACTCAACCATCAGATGGCGCTTAAAAATGTTTACATTAAACTTATTCTTTCAGCTGGCCACACCAGCTCATGGATGGATGGATGAGATTTATTGTCATTACAAGTGAAATAACGAGATTACGTCCACACTCAAATTGCCACAGACAACATACAGCAATTAATCCACAATTATTACTTGTTTACCGTAATAATGGCACATCTGAATTAAAGACAACACATACATTTGACATTGTTTATGTGCACTAAACTTGAAACAGTCAGTTTTCAGAATTGACGTGATGTGAGTGTGTGGTAGCCACTACAACAAGAGCCGCGCCACCTCCAGCTTGGGGGGAACAGGGACCTGCCACAGTTAAAATTGCGCAGCCCCTGGAGGGGAAAAGGGTGGCGGTGGTTGGGATGGAGTGTGTGATGGCGGCAGGAGGGGTTTTAGGGGGGGAGATGGAGCATGCTTCAGTCTTTGTCCATGTGTGAGTTAGTATCTGTCCTTGTGTACTGGAGCTAGAGAAGATAAGGAGGCAGCCAAATGTTCACCAAGGCCATAGAAATTCTTCTGGAGGAAAACAACTGGGCAATTTATCTTCACAGGCTGATAAGCCTGCCATGTTTGTGGTTGAGCAGTGAAAAACACTTTTTCAGTCTCACATGAACAATCCAGATCCCAATTATGAATATTTCCCGGTCTCCGAAGGTGTCCACTGCAAGGTGCGCATTTGCGCTGAGATGTTATCCAATCCGCGTCCGAGTTCAACGCAGTATGAGAATGCATCGCCTTGCTCAACTCATTAATAATGATGGACAAGTGAGGGGTTGTGGTTTTGGCGGTAGCCGTCTTGCCAATCTTCCAGTAGGTCGGGGCAGCACATAAGCCAATAAGTACCAGCCCTCCTACTATGAAACCAAATCTAAATAAATCCTCGACGTCCTCCACAGAGAATGGCGCAATGCATGCGACTCGCCACGTCTCCCAGGCATCGAGAACACAGCCCGTAGGGTAGAGTCCATCTGGGCACGCAGGGTCCCCCAGCCCTGATCTTCTTGTAGAAAAGATCGTGTCAATAGCGTTCAGTGACCAGCTGATCAATTCCATGGTTAATTCAATATAGTTTGAAGAATTCACAGCCTGGTGAAGTAGGGACTTTAAAGGTTGGAGCAGAGATAGAGGAGAGAGGAGGAGATGCGACCACCCTCGCTGGAGTCCCAAGCAGTATCATGCATCTCCATCTCACCCTGTACTCTGCATCTTCCTCTGTCTCACCCACCACCTGCATGTCCTCCCTCAGCACATCCATTTGATTTCAACCGAGGATCCTCTGGTCTCAAGCCTAACGCTTAACCACTAGACCATCACCACTTAATCAGTCTCTCCTCTCTGACTTTGTCTCCAAACCATCCCACCTGAGCTGTCCCTCTGGTATGTTCATTCCTAATCCTGTCCATTCCAATCACTCCCAAAGAGAATTCAATTTCAATTCAATTTAATTAGCTTAGAATGCGTCAAATCATAGCAAAGCCATCTCAAGGCGTCTTATATAAAACAATTAAACATAAAATTTAAATAGATAATTAAAAATGAATAAAAAAATACATAATTAAAAACAGAAGTAAAAGAATAAAACAGATTAAAAAAAATAAAAACCATTTATAAGAAAAAGAATAAAAATAGGTTTTGAGTCTTGACTTAAAAATGTCCACAGACTCTGACTGCCTCACTGTCGCAGGAAGACCGTTCCACAGGGTGGGTGCACGATACGAAAAGGCTCTTTGACCTGCTGACTTCTTCTTCACCCTGGGAACACAGAGAAGTCCCGCATCCTGCAACCAGAAAGCCCGGGCCGGCACGTAAAGTTCCACCAGATCAGCCAGATAAGATGGCGCCAGTCCAGGAACAACCTAATAAGTCAATAACAAAACCTTAAAATCTGCTCTCACAGAGACAGGGAGCCAGTGCAAAGATACCAAAATGGGTGTAATATGTTCAGACCTTCTGCTACGTGTCAGAAGTCTGGCGGCAGCATTCTGAACCAGCTGAAGACCCCTAATGCTGGACTGCAGTAACCCTGAAAATAGAACATTACAATAATCTAGTCTAGAAGAAACAAAAGCATGAATCAGGGTCTCAGCATCAGCCATGGACAGGATGGGGCGGATCCTCGCTATATTTCTCAGATGGAAAAAAGCAGTCCTAGTAACATCCCTGATGTGGAGACAAAAGACAATGTGGGATCAGAAATTTCCCCAAGGTTCCTCATTTTGTCCGTATGATGTATGACACAGGAACCCAGGCTGAGCGCCAGCTGGTCAAACTGATGCCGATGTCTCGCTGGACCAAGAACCATCATTTCAGTCTTATCAAAGTTTAAAAGTAGGAAGTTACTAGACATCCAATTTTTCACTGATAGAAGACAGTCCTCCAGGGATTTTATGGGAGTGAGATTTCCCGCAGTTCTCAGCATGTACAACTGAGTATCATCAGCATAACAATGAAAGGCAATCCCAAAACTCCGCAGTATACGCCCAAGGGGTGCCACATACAGGGAGAAAAGCAAGGGGCCTAAAACAGATCCCTGTGGAACCCGAAATCTCATGTCACCAAGGTCAGAGGTAGTGCCATTATACAAGACACATTGAGAACGACTGGACATATGACATCAACCACGCAAGGGCACTTCAAGTAATCCCCCCAAAAATCTCCAACCTATCGAGCAAAATATGATGATCCACGGTATCAAACGCAGCACTGAGATCTAACAACACCAAAACCATAGTGGTGTCTGAGTCCATTTCTCACAGCAGATCATTCACAACTTTAGTGAGCGCTGTCTCTGTGGAGTGATATTTTCTAAAAGCAGACCGCAGCGGTTCAAAAAGATCATTCTCAGTGAGGTGGTCTATGAGCTGCCGTGAAACCACCTTTTCTAAAATTTTGGAACAGAATGATAGATTTGATATGGCCTGTAATTTTTCAATACACTAGGGTCAAGATTAGATTTCTTAAGTAATGGTTTAATCACTGCTGATTTAAAACATTTCAGAACAGATCCAGAGGTTAATGACAGATTAATAATTTCCAGCACAGTCAGCCCAAGAGTGGGCCACAGGTCCTTAAACAGTTTTGTTGGTATGGGATCAAATAAACAGGTTGTGCTTTTTGTAGACGCCACAAGTTTCATCAGCACGCCCAATGAAATACTATTAAATTCTGTAAATCTAGGTAACACCTCCGTGGTAGCGCCCACCTCCATAGCAGGTTTTAATGGCTGGGCCAAGGCCTGCTGAGATATGCTCAGCCTAATATCTTCTATTTTCTTCTCAAAATAATCCAAGAAATCCTGTGCTGAAAAGGGAGAACGACTAACAGGTGGCTGCCTGTGAATAAGAAATGCTACTGTGTCAAACAAGAATCTTATCAAGTGTAGTTTCAAGCGCTAAATTTAAACTATCCGCGAGGCTGTCCACTGATTTAGCGTTCACCAGATTCAAAGCTAAAATATCAGGTAGTCTGGCCTCAAGTTCAGTCATAGTTGAGGATGTAATATGACACCGCAGTAGTAGACAAGGTTGTTGTTCCACTAAACGTGGCAGCTTAAATATAAACCTGGTAAGTGGTCTGAGACCATAGATGTGAGAGGCAAGATGTCGATATTTGTGACAGCAAACCCACGTGCAAGAACCAGATCCATGGTATTTCCACTAATGTGTGTCGGGTCCTGAATGCATTGCTGGAATCCTAATGCATCCACAATTTGCATAAATGATTTGCTAAGGGGATCAGAGGGCTTATTTATATGAATGTTAAAGTCACCAATAATCAAAATGTTATCTGTACTAGTTGACAAACTAAAGACGAACGCACCAAATTCATCTAAGAAATCAGAATATGAGCCAGGGGGCCTATAAACAGTGACAAAATAATATAGCTGAGCTCCAGTTTTATGACCCTGACAGTCCTTAGCATCACGGGCATAACGGAGAGTCAGAAGCTCAAAGGAATTATATTTGTGACCCCCAATACCTAATAAAGAAAATCTTGATTTGTAAATAAAAGCCACACCCCCGCCTTGCTTCACACCACGAGACACGTGACTAAATGTGTACGCCGGTCGACAGACCTCATTCAAAGGAAGGAGAGTTGTGGGTTTGAGCCAGGTTTCACACAAGCCAATCATATCTAAATGATGATCCATGATTAAATCATTAATCAACAATGATTTTGAGGACAGTGATCTGATGTTCAGGAGACCCAGGGTAAGGAGGGGATGACAGTCTGACTGTTCGGAACCTGCCGAAGCAAGCCCAAGTTCTGAGAGCACCACTGGCGCACATCAATCCGGTGAAGACATGGATGGCCGGGCCGACAGTCCTCAGAGTCGACCAGCGGCATCACACAGGCTTTCACCGGATCTACAAGGCGCCAGGGCAGCATAGATCCTGCGAGAATTCTGTACACAGCTCTATCAGATGCCAAATAGCAGGCCAAACAAAGCTTCAGCTTCACCAGTCGGCCACTTCGTCTCCCGTGGCGACGACAGCGGTTTCGGCCGAAAGGCAGCGCAGGACCACGGCACAGAAAAGCCGGCACCTCCGATAAAAATGGGGGCGGACTGGATTATTGCAATGTTCTATTTTCTGGTTTACCCCAGTCCAGCATTAGGGCTCTCCAATTGGTTCAAAATGCTGCAGCCAGACTTTTGACACGAAGCAGAAAGTTCAACCACATTACACCCATTTTGGAGTCTCTTCACTGGCTTCCTGTCCCAGTGAGATCAGATTTTAAGGTTCTGTTACTAGCTTATAAAACTGTTCATGGACTGGCACCTCCCTACCAAGTTGACCTGGTTGAGCCATTTGTACCGGCTCGGGCTTTACGTTCTCAGGGTGCAGGACTACTTTGTGTCCCTAGGGTGAATAAGAAGTCTGAGAGTCACTGAGCTTTCTCTTATTGTGCCCCTGTTCTGTGGAATGATCTCCCTGTGCAAATAAGGCAGTTGGATTCTGTGGAGACTTTTAAGTCCAGACTTAAGACACACCAGTTTTCCCAGTCTTATCATGAGTATATTATGTTTTTATGTGTTTTTTTTATTCTTTTTACTCTTTTATGTTTTTACTCTTTTATTGTTCCTTTTGATCATTTAATTCATTTTGTTCTGTTTTTGAATTGTGTTGTGTGAAGCGCCTTGAGGTGACCTTGTTGTGAATTGGCACAATACAAATTAATACATTTGATTTGAAATTTTGATTTGATCTACTTTCACCACTTCTACTCCTTGTAACTGCACTATTCCACTGGGCTCCCTCTCAATCACACACATGTACTCAGTCTTGCTTCTACTGACTTTCATTCCACTGTTCTCCAGAGCATATCTCCACCTCTCCAGACTAGACTCAACTTGCTCTCTACTCTCACTACAGATCACAATGTCATCTGCAAACATCATAGTCCATGGGGACTCCTGTCTGATCTCATCCGTCAACCTGTCCATCACCACTGCAAACAAGAAAGGACTCAGAGCTGATCCTTGGTGTAATCCCACCTCCACCTTGAATGAGTCTGTCATTCCGACTGCGCATCTCACTGCTGTCACACTATTCTTGTACATGTCCTGCACTACCCTAACAGACTTCTCTGCTACTCCAGACTTCCTCATACAATACCACAGCTCTTCTCTTGGCACCCTATCATAAGCTTTTTCTAAGTCCACAAACACACAATGTAACTCTTTCTGGCCTTCTTTATACTTCTCCAACAGTACGTTCAGAGCAAACATTGCATCTGTAGTGCTCTTTCTAAGCATGAAACCTTATTGCTGGTCACAGATCTTCACGTGGTTTCTCAGCCCAGCTTCTACTACTCTTTCCCATAACCTCATGCTGTGGCTGATCAGCTTTATACTTCTGTAGTTACTGCAGTGCTGCACATCACCCTTGTTCTTAAAAAATAATTACCTGTCTTGTCAGTGTTGTCCACTATGGTATTCATATCAGCTATCACCTGATGAGATCCTTGGACTGAGCGTTCTTCAGTACTACTTTACAAATGAATCACCTCTGCAATCGACATCTGAGTGACTGTGTTGTGACTTGTGCTTGGGTTCAGTTCCTGTTTAATTCCTGACACCATTGACTTTGGGCATTGTTTAACAGCTCAGGAAAGGGCTCTGTGGCCTCTGTGTGTGTGTGTGTGTGTGTGTGTGTGTGTGTGTGTGTGTGTGTGTGTGTGTGTGTGTGTGTGTGTGTGTGTGTGTGTGTGTGTGTGTGTGTGTGTGAGTCTGTGGCATACCAGTACACTGTCTGTTGATCAGTGTGTATCCAGGTGCACATGACACACAGTGGTAAGATCCAACAGAGTTCACACACATCTGATCAGGACACTGGGACGGATACAAACACTCATCGACATCTGGACACATTTAGAAACTCTGTATTAAACACAGCAGGGGGTCATTAAAGATCAGGGATCCTGGGAAGCTTGAATTCAATTAAAGTAATTCAGTAAGTAAGTACATTTGTTTTTCTATTTTCAAAAACATTGAATGTACCATCAAACTGGAAGCCAAAGAAGACTGTGTATCACAATATAACATTTTTTGTTAAAGAATGAGCAGGACACAGAGCGTACATATATCAGTAATTTCAATTTATTTCATTTATATAGTGCCAACAAAGTTGCCTCAAGGCACTTCACACAAGTAAGGTCTAACCTTACTAACCCCCAGAGCAAGAACAGAGGGGACAGTGGAAAGAAAAAACAAAGACCAGCGACACGGAGGATCAACTTCAGTCCATGCGGATTTCTCCGGTTCAGCTCATCTCTTCACACTTTTTAACCCACTTCACTTATTTTTTCTTTGCATTAGTCAAGTCACTCTGTAGTTTTTACCCCCTTCACTGTCCAGGTGTGCAGATGATCACTGAAGTCTTTTTTTTTTTTTTTTTTTTGCGCCTGCCGCACGCCTGCGCTCCTCTGTGCATGGATAATCATGGGCTGCGCCGTGTGCGTGTGTACCTGGTTTACTTCAGTGGAGCGGCACAGCGTCTACTGGAACAGCTCCAACCCCAACGCAACCAGGCCCGGCCCAGGCTACAGTGGTGAGCCAACTACCACCAGGCCCAGTCCAGGCTACAGTGGTGAGCCAGTTACCACCAGGCCCAGTCCAGGCTACAGTGGTGAGCCAGTTACCACCAGGCCCAGTCCAGGCTACAGTGGTGAGCCAGCTACCACCAGGCCCAGTCCAGGCTACAGTGGTGAGCCAGTTACCACCAGGCCCAGTCCAGGCTACAGTGGTGAGCCAGTTACCACCAGGCCCAGTCCAGGCTACAGTGGTGAGCCAGTTACCACCAGGCCCAGTCCAGGCTACAGTGGTGAGCCAGTTACCACCAGGCCCAGTCCAGGCTACAGTGGTGAGCCAGCTACCACCAGGCCCAGTCCAGGCTACAGTGGTGAGCCAACTACCACCAGGCCCAGTCCAGGCTACAGTGGTGAGCCAACTACCACCAGGCCCAGTCCAGGCTACAGTGGTGAGCCAGCTACCACCAGGCCCAGTCCAGGCTACAGTGGTGAGCCAGCTACTAATAGGCCCAGCCCAGGCTACTGCATGAGCCAGCTACAACCAGGCCCGGCCCAGGCTACAACGCAAACCAGCTACTACCAGGCCCAGTATAGGCTACAGCGGAAGCCATCCGGCATTGCTATTAAGTGACCTATAAGCACTTTTTCAAAATGCCACCTAAGAGTGCAAAATCTGAGGAGGATTTTGATCTTCTGGATCAACAAATGGTCTCATTTAAGGAGCTACTGCAACAACAGGAAGGTACCTATAAAGGTTTTATTCAGATAATAATGGACTCCTTCAACAAAAGACTAGATGGTGTCATTAAAGATCTGTGTGACCTTAAAGTAAGCCTTCAATATACTCAGAAGGAGGTTGATGATGTCAAGTTAAGGTAAGTCCCTTCGGCTGCTCCCTTGTTTGCACTCAGGGTCGCCACAGCAAATCCAAGGTGGATCTGCCTGTTGAATTGGCACAGGTTTTGTGATGTCAAGTTAATTTCTGATAATCTGTCACTCAAGTGTAAAGAAATAAGAAAAGCCATGTCTGTTTTTGATTCCACATACAACAATGTGGTTAGCAAATTTGATTACCTGGAGAACCAGTCTTGACGGAATAATTTGGTGTTTGATGGAATTCAGGAGCCTGAGCATGAGAAATGGTCTGATTCTGAGGACAAGATTAGGAAGATCATCTTTGAAAAACTTAAACTAGACTCAAGGCATATTGAAATGGAGTGTGTGCATCGCAGTGGTAATAAATCAGGACAAGGTGATAAACCCAGACTAATTGTGTTAAAGTTCTTGAGGCATAGGGATCATATGGCTGTGCTGTAAAAGGTACATTTTTTTAAAGGGATCAAGTATTTACATTAGTGAAGATTTTTCTGACGCTGTGAGCCAAAAACACAAAGAGCTGATTCCAGCAATGAAAGAGACAAGACAACGAGGTGACATTACATATTTAAGATTTGACAAACTTATCACCCATCGACCAACAAAGCCAACAAAGGTGTGACATGTATTTCTTTTTTTCTTAGTATCCCTATGTGATTTTGGACTCATTGTCCATCAACTCCATGAACAGTGATAACAAATGCATAAAATGTCAAAGTGTCAGAATCAATTAGGTTTACAGTTTATTACTTGTTCTCTTTGTAAAAATGTATTTCATCTTAAATGTGCATATTTTTCTGACAGAATTATGAAAACAGATTGTACGTAGTTCTGTGAAAGTTGTTGCTTAATGGTCCCATTCTCTTCACTTAACTCACTCGATGCCACTGACTCTAAAACACGTCTTTTCCGATAGTAACACCCCGCGCCAAAGACACGTCATCAAGCCAATTTCTTTTCTTCTCTTTTCTTTTCTTGTGGTATGTTTGTTGTTGACATGGACATAGAACTCAATATTCTATGGGTCTTGAAAAAACACTCAAATGCTGAAGACATCCTGGCACTGGGATGTTCTGAACTTTGAAAATGGCTGGCACTCAATGAGTTAATGATGAAGTTTGAAAGACATCTTGATAACTACGATGGCTTTGCTGTTAACGAGACTTTGTTATTCAACCCTTTTGAACTTGATCAAGGTGATGTTACTCATAGATTATAAGTTGATCCTGATATGAACTTTTTCTTTAATGTAAATAACCCCAATTCATGTGATTATTATGATGAACTCAAATTTAAACATCTTCTTCAAGCTTATCCTAATATTTATAAAACATTTTCAGTCTTACATTTAAATATTCAGTCTTCCAAAAAATTATAATAAAATGACAGATTTTATATCCTCTTTGAATCATGAGTTTTCTGTAACTGCCCTTACAGATTCATGGCTAACTGAGCAGTGCAAAGACACTGGCTTGTATGAATTGCCACTTTGTAACTCTACTCTTTGTCAGACAATCAAGGTCTGGAGGAGGGGTTTCAATATTTGTACATAAAAATCTAGATTTCAATGTCCGATTTATTTGATCTTATGAATTCAAGTGAATCTGATTATGAATCAATTTTCATAGAAATATTGTCTGATAGTAGAACAAAAAATCTTATCATTGGTTGTATTTATAGGCCACCAAATACAGATGTTGTAAATTTCAACCAGTGTTTTTCAAATATTCTGGAACTCATTAACAGAGAGGATAAAATCTGTCAAATTCTTGGCGACTTTAATATAAATTTGTTCAATAGGGAAACCCATTGTGCAATGAATGACTTCTTAAATAATCTTCATGCAAATTACTTATGTCCCTCAATTACAAAACTGACAAGAGTTACAGAATAGTCTGCTACATTAATAGATAATATTTTATTTAATAACTTAAATTATGCAATGAAATCTGGAATATTGTTTACGGATATTTCAGATCATTTTCCAATATTTCAAATTGTGGAATTGGAAAATTGTTATATGCCAAATAAGAAGTCTACTACTTACTATAGAAAACAATACTACTAATAAAATAAAATTTAAGAGACTAATTGATAAAATATCCTTTGAAAAAATATACAGTATATGGAAACAGATCCCAATTTAGCCTATCTTCATGCAAATGTTCAGTGAAGTTTACGAAAAATCATTTCCAGTCATTAAATTATTTGGTGATACATCCAGAAAGCAAAACCCATGGTTTTCTAAGGGACTACAAAAATCCTTATTCAGAAAACAACAAGCTATATAAAAAATATTTATCAACTCCTTCACCTTTAAAATTATCAACCTATAAATTATATAAAAAATAAATACACTACTCTTGTTAGGGCTGCAAAGAAGAAATACTTCAGTGACAATTTTCAAAAATCAATAAACAATATTAAAGGGACCTGGAAAATAATCAATGAACTACTTAAAAAGAAAACATGTTTATCAAAATATCCGTCAACTTTTTCAGATGGATCTAGAAGTTTCTCTGATCCTTTTGATATTGCTTGCAAGTTTAATAATTTCTTTTCAAATGTTGGTGCTTCTCTTGCAAAGAAAATTGACTCCACAAAAATAAATCCTGTTGATTATATTAAAGGTTCATTTCCTTCTATGGTTGAATTTGAACCCACAAATTCCAATGAGGTTTGTGAAATCACTGCTGGTCTGCGTCCATCTGCAGCTGGCCGTGATGGAATAAGTACATCTGTTGTTAAATCTGTTATATGTGAAATTTCTGAACAACTTACACATATTTTTTCTTTGTCTTTGAAAACGGGCATAGTAACTTCTGATTTAAAGATCGCTAAAATCATACCTCTGTTTAAAAAAGGTGATTCTGCACCTTTTTCAAATTATCGTCCTATCTCAGTCTTGCCATGTTTTTCAAAGATCTTGGAGAAACTTGTTTATAAAAGATTAAATAATCATTTGCTTAAGAACTCAGTTTTATATAATCATCAGTATGGTTTTTTGGAAAAATCATTCAACTTATATGGCTTTTATCGAATTATTGGATAGAATTAATTTAGCTTTGGAAAATAATGAGTTTGGTACTGGTGTGTATTGGTGTTTTTTTAGACCTTTCAAAAGCGTTTGATACAGTAAATCATGAAATTTTGCTTTCAAAGTTAAACAAATATGGATTTAAGGCAAATGTACACGCATGGCTTAGTAATTATTTATCTGAAAGAAAACAGTATGTTGTGTGGGCCGCCGAAGAGGAGGTACTGCTGGCCCACCACCAGATGGCACCCTGCCATTTTGGCATTTTTTTGGGGCTCTAGAGGGCGCACTGGCCTTTTTTGGTTCTTCCAGGTCACCTTTAGGCTGGCAGCTGTTTCTCATCATCATCACCTCATCCATAAAAGCCTGGGAGAGACACCACAACTCTGCCGAGTTATCAGCTTACCACACAGGTAAACCGACTCAGCCATTTTGTGCCGTTCGCACATTCATTGTACTGAAGTCTTTGCAGTTGTGACTTATACTTGCAGCTTGTAGCCGAGTTTGTGGAAGTTGGAGGAGTTGGCGTCTCCACTCCTCACTTCTGACTTTCTGAGTATAACCTTTGACACAATATGCTGCTGTCAATGAGACAGGGACAGCAGAGTGCAGCTGATTACGCAATCGACTTCCGCATCGCGGCAGCGAGGTCCGGTTGGAATTCAGTCTCACTCCGCGCCGCCTTTGTAAACGGGCTGTCTCCAGCCCTAAAGGAGCATCTGGTGGCTAAGGATCAGCCGCGGGATTTAGATGGGCTTATTGATCTGGTTATACACTTAGACAATCGGCTTGAGGAATTCAAGCGGGAGCGAGCCGAAGGGCGTGGCTGGGTGCGCGCTGTCCCTCTCCCCTCCAGATCCGAGTTAGTGCCGTCCTTTCCCTGCTCCAAAGGCAGGGCTCGCCGCGTCACACCAGCTCCCCCTGCTGACGTTGCTATGGAAACGAGCAGGGCGAAAGTGACAGTAAAGGAACAACAAAGGAGACTGGCACGTGGAGAGTGTGTTTACTGCGGCTTGAATGAGCATGCGCAGAATAAAGGGCCGCAGGCGGTTAAACAACAAAGCTCAACCTTAGAGACTGGGCTAACAGTGAGCCATACAAACCACATGAGTGTCCCACGCAAATACGCACGACTCCCAGTCACATTCCTCTGTGGGGATTTAGCCCTTACCGCTCCAGCACTGATCAACACAGGATCGGAAGGGAACCTACTGGATAGTAGGTGGGCTAAGGCTGTGGGGCACCCTCTGGTGGCGGTTCCTTCACCATTGAAGGTGCGGGCACTAGATGGCACCATACTACCAGAAATAACACACCAGACACAGCCTTTAATCTTGGTTGTCTCTGGTAATCACAGGGAGGAGATTGTGTTTTATGTGACACCTTCTACCTCCAGAGTTATTTTGGGTTATCCATGGATGATAAAACACAATCCCCGGATTGATTGGCCATCTGGGGTTGTGGCTCAATGGAGCGAAACCTGCCACCGGAGTGTTTGAGATCCTCTGTGCCACCTGGCGATGAAGTTAAAGAGGAGGTCAGAGTCCCCCCCAATCTCACGGAGGTGCCGGCTGAGTATCATGACCTTGCTGAAGTCTTCAGCAAGGATCTGGCACTCACCCTGCCTCCTCACCGACCGTATGTGCCATTGATTTGGTTCCAGGCGCTGAGTATCCGTCCAGCAGGCTGTACAACCTCTCACGTCCTGAACGCGAATCAATGGAGACCTACATCCAGGACTCATTAGCTGCCGGGCTAATCCGAAATTCTTCATCCCCGTTAGGTGCAGGTTTCTTTTTTGTGGGCAAGAAGGACGGCGGTCTCCGTCCATGCATTGATTATAGAGGGCTGAACAAGATCACGGTTCGCAACCGATACCCGTTACCTCTATTGGATTCAGTGTTCACGCCCCTGCATGGAGCCAAAATATTCACAAAATTGGATCTTAGGAATGCTTACCATCTGGTTCGGATACGGAAGGGAGACGAATGGAAGACGGCATTTAACACCCCCTTAGGTCACTTTGAGTACCTGGTCATGCTGTTCGGCCTCACCAACGCCCCAGCGACGTTTCAAGCTTCGGTTAACGATGTTCTGCGGGATTTCCTGCACCGATTCGTCTTCGTATATCTAGACCAGTGATTCTCAACCAGGGTGCCGCGGCACCCCAGGGTGCCGTGATCGATCGTCAAGGGTGCCGTGGGCAATTATCAAATATCACCATTATCGGGTGTATGTGCTGTAATAGTGTGGCAGATGGTGTAATGCTCTTTTATTCCAGTAGATGGCAGCAAAGTGTGCAGCAGCGCTGAGCCGTGTGCCGACAAGGAGGCGTGATCGTGGGTTTAGTTCTTCTTGTCACTTTGTCCGTGATATTTGGATGATAAACAGCTGTATGTCTCCTGCCGTACCTGTGTCGTCCGATGACACGGATCATTAATTTCACTTATGTCTAGTTGATATTTTCCACTGCTAGACCAATGCCTAGTTAAAATACTTGTCGTTAGTGACTAAAAATTGTTCGACAAGACTGGGGAGTTTTTTTTTTTTTTTGCACCTTAAAATAATGAGATTAATGACCCGCGCTGTGCTGCCACACACACAGAGATGTGCACACACACACCGCTGACTTCATGAATGAAACTCGGTCAATAAAGGATAATTGTGTAAAAATATAATATATATAAATGTATTTTAATGGTTTTAGGAGCCGTGCTGTGTTGAACAGCAGCAGCTCAGTCGAGCAGCGGAGCTTATCAGCACAGATCCATGTAACTTTCAACACTAATATTTGTGAATGTGTGTGTGTCAGAGTAAGTTTAATACTTTCCTGACATAATTTAATGTAATTTAATTTTACTGGCTCGATATCCAGGACAAAATGACATTTTAACACGTATTTTGCGAGCATTTTTCTGAGTGTGTTCAGTCGCAAATCTCCATTGAAAATGCATTAACATCCGGGTCCTTCGTCAGTATTTTGCCCGGTTAGGAGACGTCATGTCGCTGTCCATGAAGGGACCTTTTCGTTTAGTGTGCAGCACTGGGACTGCGCTCTCTAGTTCTTATATACAGCTCCATGACTATAGTATACTATGTTACGTCATATCTGTACCGCACGTGTTGCTAACGTGCTAACGCATGACACATGACAGTGGTGTGCTGCAGGATTTTGTAAATATAAAAAGGGTGCCGCGGCTCAAAAAAGGTTGAAAATCACTGATCTAGACGATATCCTCATCTTCTTCCAGGATCCTGAGACTCATGTTAAGCATGTCCGTCAGGTCCTTCAGCAGTTACTGGAGAACCGGCTGTTTGTGAAGGCCGAGAAGTGCTTGTTCCACAGCACCTCTCTGTCCTCCTTGGGGTTCATTATCTCCTCCAACTCCGTCGCACCCGATCCGGCTAAGGTAGCTGCGGTGAGAGATTGGCCCCAACCGGTAAATCGTAGGAAGCTGCAACAGTTCCTAGGGTTTGCCAATTTCTACAGGAGGTTCATTAAGGGCTGTAGTCAGGTAGTCGGCCCCCTTACAGCCCTGACCTCCACAAAAGTCCCCTTCACCTGGTCGGATCGATGCGAAGCCACGTTTAGGGATTTGAAACACCGGTTTTCGACTGCACCCATTCTGGTGCAGCCTGATCCTAACCACCAGTTTATTGTTGAAGTGGATGCCTCTGACTCAGGGACAGGAGCCGTGCTGTCCCAGAGCAGGGAGTCCGATAGTGTTCTCCACCCCTGTGCTTACTACTCCCGCAGGTTAACCCCCGCAGAACGGAACTATGACGCTGGCAATCGGGAACTCCTGGCGGTGAAAGAGGCCTTTGAGGAGTGGAGACATCTGTTGGAGGGAGCTGTGGTCCCATTTGTGGTTCTCACTGACCATCGGAACCTGGAATACATCCAGACCGCTAAGTGTCTGAACCCCAGGCAAGCCCGATGGTCACTTTTTTTCGGAGGCTTCAACTTCAAGATCATCTACCGCCCCGGGACCAAGAACATCCGGTCTGACGCCCTGTCTCAAGGCTGTTGGAGCAAGGCTGTTGGACCCACCAGACACCATCTTACCGGAATCCACTATCATCGCAGCCCTCACATGGGACGTGGATGGCGTGGTCAGGGAGGCCCTGACGCGTCATCCGCATCCCGGAGGTGGTCCTCCCAACAGGCTGTATGTGCCACCAGACACTCGGACTGCCGTGTTGGACTTCTGTCACGGTTCCAAGCTCTCCTGCCATCCGGGGGTGCGAAGAATCGTGGCAGTGGTCCGGCAGCGGTTCTGGTGGCCGTCGGTCGAGGCTGACACCAGGGACTACATCCGGGCTTGTACCACCTGTGCCAGGGGCAAGGCTTCACACCAACTGGAGACAGGACTCCTCCAGCCATTGCCTGTGCCTCGTCACTCCTGGTCACACATCGGAGTGGATTTCGTCACGGGTCTCCCTGCGTCTCAGGGAAAGACGGTCATCATGACGATAGTGGACCGGTTCTCCGAGGCGGCCCACTTTATGACCCTCCCGAAGCTCCCGACAGCCCAGGAGACTGCAGACCTCCTGGTCTACCACGTTGTGCGTCTGCATGGTATCCTGACTGACATAGTATCTGACCGTGGTCCTCGGTTCTCCTCGCAGGTCTGGAGGAGCTTCTGTAGGGAGCTGGGGGCCACGGTGAGCCTGTCGTCCGGGTACCACCCTCAGACTAACGGTCAAGCAGAGCGGGCCAACCAGGACCTGGAGCAAGCGTTGAGATGTGTCACCTCTGTGCACCCGACGTCCTGGAGTCAACATCTGGCCTGGATCGAGTATGCTCACAATAGCCAAATCTCATCATCCACTGGCCTCTCCCCATTCAAGGTCTGTTTGGGGTACCAGCCCCCATTGTTTCCGGCTGTCGAGGGAGAGGTCGAGGTTCCCTCAGTACAGGCCCACCTCAGGAGATGCCGTCGGGTGTGGAAGAAAGCCCGCTCTGCTCTCCTGAAGGCCCGGACGCGATCTAAGGACCAGGTAGACCGCCGACGAGCCCCGGCCCCAGCTTATCAGCCCGGGCAGGAGGTTTGGCTATCAACAAAAAACATCCCTCTGCAAACGGACTCCCCGAAGTTGACTGACCGTTACATCGGACCCTTCAAAATCCTCAAAGTGATCAGACCGGCCGCGGTGAAGCTGGGAGATACACCCGGTTTTTCATGTTTCCAGGATCAAGCCGTACCACACGTACCACACTTTTGCATAATAAATTATTTATTGGAATTCCTATTGACCGCTCATTTACGCCCCCTAACGTGGGTCCGTGCATTCACTTTCCCAACACAGTATGTTTCTCTAAACCTGGACTCGGATATCAATTGTATAGAGTGTGGAGTACCTCAAGGATCAATTCTGGGACCGTTATTGTTTATAATATATATTAATGATTTTGCATCTGTTTCTACTACTACATTCTCTTTGTTTGCTGATGATACTACTCTTTTTATTTTCAGCAAAGATATTGATAGTTTGGTCAGTACTTTAAATGATGATCTTTGTAATTATTCAACCTGGTTCAAAGCCAGTAGATTATCGTTAATATAAAAAAAGTCTAATTTTATGTCATTTGCTGGCAATAAAAAGTGTAATCATGGTCTAATTAAAATTTGCATCGATAACGAAATAATATCAAGGGTCTCATCTACATGTTTTTTGGGTGTGTGGATAGATGAGAAGCTGTCTTGGAGAGAACATATTGATCATGTTTGTAAAAAAAAAAAAAAAAAGTCAATAGGAATTATAACCAAAATAAGATATTTAGTACATCACAAATGTCTTTTTTTTATATTACAGTATAGTTTATCCATATTTAAGTTATTGTAATATTGTATGGGGAAGTACCTTTGCAACATATATAAACAAAATATTTCATCTACAGAAAAAATTTGCTCGAATAGTTAGTCGTTTGAAACCTTGAGCTCCAAGTGCACCTCTGTTTTTTAAATTGCAGCTCTTAAATATCTTCCATATACGAGGTCTGTGAGAAAAGTATCCGACCTTATTATTTTTTTCAAAAACCATATGGATTTGAATCACGTGCGATTACATCAGACAAGCTTGACCCTCGTGGGCATGCAAGAGTTTTTTCACGCCTGTCGGTTACGTCATTCGCCTGTGGGCAGTCTTTGAGTGAGGAGTGGTCCACCCCTCCCGTCGGAATCCCTTTGTCTGACAACTTCCTGAGACACTGGCGCTTTGCTTTATCATAATTTTTTCAGAACCTGTGAGGCAGATCGAAGTGGACACCATTCGAGAAATTCAGCTGGTTTTCAGTGAAATTTTAACGGCTGATGAGAGATTATGGAGTGTTACTGTCGCTTTAAGGACTTCCCACGGAGCGGGACGTCGCGCCGCACTCCGAGGCGCCGTCGTCAGCCTGTTTCGAGCTGAAAACCTCCAAATTTAAGCCTCTGTTGACCCAGGACATCGTGAGAGAACAGAGAACTTTCAGAAGAGGTCGGGATCAGCAGTTTATCCAGACATTCCACTGTTAAAGGAGATTTTGTAATGAAAGACGTGCGGATGAATTGGCGCATCGGCAGGCAGCCGGCGAGGTGTGCCGCCACAGGAAAAACACCTCCGTTGGAAGCCTTAAGGACAAGTTGGAACATGTCCAGCTGTTAATTTCTCAGATACTCACTCAACTGAAAGCCATCAAAAGCCGCCTGGTTTTTACAAATGGTTATCTGTTGTGTGTTGGGGGGGGCGTGGCTGGATGTTTTGGTGTTCTTTTCTTTTCTTTGCTCTCCAGGTGGCATGAGGGCTGATTTGTCTGTGAAGAAGGTGCTGGCTGAAGAGTCTTCACCCTCATCAACATCATGGAAAGCACCTGTGATTGGTGCTCACGTGCAACCTGGACAACTTGCAGCTGAAGCAGATAATTGGATGGCGTTCTGCATTTAAGTCATGTGTGATTCAAGCAGAACTGCCGGGAACTCGACCTTGTGACGTTCGTTTGTGAGACGCTGAGGACCGCGCCTGGGTTTTGACACATCGAGCCCGTGAAACAGGCAGGGGTGAGGACACATGCTGTCAGCACACACGAAAGGTAATTAAGTGTTTAAGTAATTGTTGATAGTAACTTGGTGTTTTGTTACACAGTATACTGGAATTGTGAAGAGAATTGTGCAGTTTGCTTCTCACTGCTGTGGCGTGAAGGATAAGTGATCCTCCACTTGTTGTGAGAAGCTGCTCATTTGCATAAAGTAAAAAAGGACACTGACCTGAGTGTGTTGCTGATAGCGTGTGTTTATTGGAAGATATAGTTGTATCTGTTGACTTACCTCACCTTCTCTTTGCTTCACAGAGAATCAGTTTGTCGTGTCCACCTGGGGGGTGTTTGGCGGTGGTAGGAAGTCCAGGAGCGCCGGCTTTAATCCTTGCGGGCGCTGGAGAGCGAGCCACAAATCACTCCACCAGAGGGACGTTGTTTTTATGTTTTTACACTTTTAAGCACAGGTGAATAATAAATAGTTTCTGTTTGGAACCGCTTTCTGGTTATTTTTAGCGCTGGGTCCTGTCTGACGCAGGTCCGCTCCTCAACCCGCGTCGACACATAACAGTAGTTCCCGGCCATTCCATAATGGACCCAGCGGCAGAGGCGGTTCCTTTTGCCGAAAAGATTCAAGAACACTTGGAGAAAATATGGGAGCAATTACAGCATCTCGCAAATCAAATTAAACAAACAGACGCCCGTGTTACGGAGCTTGCAGCTCAAGCCGTTCCGCTTCCCGCAGCATTACGGGGCGTGTTTGTAGACGGGTTAAATGAGTCATTAAAAGACGAGCTGACGGTCCGTGATGAGCCAAACGATTTAGACGAGCTAATATCATTGGTGATTCGTCTAGATGATCGGATGAAGGAGCGTGGACGTGAGAGAGGACGCCCATTAGAGCGGTTTTTTTTTGTCTCGGGGCTTTCCCCGACACAAAGCTGGGCCGCCTCTTCTTCGCCCCACTGAGGCTCCTCCGACGGGACCTCCGGCTCCTCCTATTGACGAGCCCATGCAGCTCGGACGAGTCGAGATTCCTGTATTGCCCCGACACGTAACTCCAAGTGTTCTGGGACAGGCAAAAGAACCCACATAAAAAAAAAAAAAAAAAAAAAAAATTCTAGCACACGTAAATGTTTTGTTTTCTTTAATCAGGGGTTATACTTGTTTGGGGAGGTAGGGGCGTATCTGGTGGAGTGATAGGCGGTTAGAAGGCCGCCTGGGCTCACTTACCTGTCAATTTTGTATGTGTTTTTAGGTATTTTCTGTTTGGGTTGTTGGGTCGTTTTGTTTTGTTGTTTTTATTTCTCTACATCCCTAACCCCAACCTCACTTGCCCTTAGACCGCTTGTCTTGTGGGCTGTGGGGTGGTGCAGGTTGGTCACGCTGAGCATTCTCAGAAGACCTCTGCACCTAGGGGGGGGGGGTGTTAGAGGCGTTCTTTTTAGTTTGGTTAGGGCCCGGTTCCACTCCAGCCTCGGTGAGCCTTTGTACCGACTGTCATGGGTGTTGCCGGGGTGTGGTGCAGCGGAGACATGCCTCAGTCGGAGGGGTGGGCCGATCTGTTGCCGTTTGCCATTTCGGTAGTTCCACCCCTCCCGAGTGGCTGGGGTATGGTCGAGTTGGGGCACCGGACGTATTTCCGGTTCTCCGCTGCGCCTTGGGGTTGGAGCTGGGTTAGTTTTCCTGTTCCCTTCTCCGGCTTAATATTTTGAGCCATTCGCCAAAATAGAGCCGCCGAAGGGCTCTGGGAGGGACCTGGGGTCTTTCGGGGTGCCGGGGAGGGTAACAGGGTTTATGGTCGTTTTATATCCCCCTGGGGTTGTTTTTGGTTGTCCTCCGGGGGTTGGTTTTTGGTTTTATTTTGTTTCCTTCCGGGTTCCGCCTCCAGGGTTGAAGGGACGGTCCTCTGGGGTGGAATTGGCTTGGGACCGACCGGCCAAGTGTGACCGGATCTGGGGTTCCGGGGTTGTGGGGAGGGTACCTCCTGGGGTTGATGATACGGTCCCCTGGGGGGCACCATTTTACTCCATGTATACCTGGGGACCTTTGTGGGATTACGGTTTTGGCTGTTCCTCCTGGAACTGGCATTGAAGGCCTTCTGAGGGGGGGTTGGGCTCTGCAGGTCATTCTGGGGGGGTTGTTTGTTATTTTTCTTTTATGCATTTACGTTTGTACTGTGTTGTGGGACTGTGTTGGGTTTTTGTGTTTGGGAGTTTTTCTTTTCCTCCCGGGGTTTGATGGGACGGTCCCCTGGGGAGGTTTTGGGTGGGTTTTATGTTTTTTTTGTGTGAGTGGACTTGTTCTGGGGAATGTTTTGGGGCTTTTGTTGATTCCAGCCGGCCTTCCAGCTGCGGTGCCTGTCTTGCCGTCTGCTTCCTGACGTGGACCCCGGAGGGAGGTGCTGTTCTCGGGCCTGGTCTATTCGGTCACCGGGAGGCTTCCCGTTGATGGGGGGGTACTGTTGTGTGTTGGGGGGGGCGTGGCTGGATGTTTTGGTGTTCTTTTCTTTTCTTTGCTCTCCAGGTGGCATGAGGGCTGATTTGTCTGTGAAGAAGGTGCTGGCTGAAGAGTCTTCACCCTCATCAACATCATGGAAAGCACCTGTGATTGGTGCTCACGTGCAACCTGGACGACTTGCAGCTGAAGCAGATAATTGGATGGCGTTCTGCATTTAAGTCATGTGTGATTCAAGCAGAACTGCCGGGAACTCGACCTTGTGACGTTCGTTTGTGAGACGCTGAGGACCGCGCCTGGGTTTTGACACATCGAGCCCGTGAAGCAGGGAGGGGTGAGGACACATGCTGTCAGCACACACGAAAGGTAATTAAGTGGTGGCGTGAAGGATAAGTGATCCTCCACTTGTTGTGAGAAGCTGCTCATTTGCATAAAGTAAAAAAGGACACTGACCTGAGTGTGTTGCTGATAGCGTGTGTTTATTGGAAGATATAGTTGTATCTGTTGACTTACCTCACCTTCTCTTTGCTTCACAGAGAATCAGTTTGTCGTGTCCACCTGGGGGGTGTTTGGAGGTGGTAGGAAGTCCAGGAGCGCCGGCTTTAATCCTTGCGGGCGCTGGAGAGCGAGCCACGAATCACTCCACCAGAGGGACGTTGTTTTTATGTTTTTACACTTTTAAGCACAGGTGAATAATAAATAGTTTCTGTTTGGAACCGCTTTCTGGTTATTTTTAGTGCTGGGTCCTGTCTGACGCAGGTCCGCTCCTCAACCCGCGTCGACACATAACAGTTATCAACACGGAGGTGTTTTTCCTGTGGCGGCACGCCGCGCCGGCTGCCTGCCAACGCGCCAATCCGTCCGCACATCCTTCATTACAAAATCTCCTTTAACAGTGGAATGTCCAGATAAACTGCTGATCCCGAGCTCTTCTGAAACTTCTCTGTTCTCTCACGACGTCCTGGGTCAACACAGGCTTAAATTTGGAGGTTTTCAGCTTGAAACAGGCTGACGACGGCGCCTCAGAGCGCGGCGCTACGTCCCGCTCCGTGGGAAGTTCTTAAAGCGACAGTAACACTCCATAATCTCTCATCAGCTGTTAAAATTTTCACCGACAACCAGCTGAATTTCTCGAATGGTGTCCACTTCGATATGCCTCACAGGTTCTGAAAAAATTTTGATAAAGCAAAGCCGCAGTCTCTCAGCAACTTCTCAGACAAAGGAATTCCGACGGGAGGGGTGGACCACTCCTCACTCAAAGCCTGCCCACAGGCGAATGACGTAACCGACAGGTGTGAAAAAACTCACGCATGCGCACGAGGGTTCAAGGTTGGCTGATGTAATCGCACGTGATTCAAATCCATATAGTTTTTGAAAAAAATAAAAAGGTCCGCTTCTTTTCTCACAGGCCTCGTAAATATTTTCTTGACCTGTACGTTAATTTCAGAGCTCCCTGTGATATTAAGTGGCCTTCCTTCATTAAATATTATTTTGTGCATAACCATCAAATTCGGAATTATCCGACCAGGCACCATTTGCATTTACCTTTGCATAGCATCACATCAGATATCATGGCGTTAAATCTTGGAATGATAAATTACATCTTGTGAATCCATCTATCACCTTATATACATATAAAAGTGGACTAAAAGCGAAGATTCTACAGGAGTATTTACAATGACTTGTAACAATCTGTAAAAAATTGTGTAATTCTGTTGTATTCTGTTAGATTTGCTTTGTTCAGGAGTGGATTCTCTATAAGCCTTTTTGGCTTCCACCACTCCCTTGCACATTACTTATATTGTATTTTTTTTCTCTCTCTCTCTTTTGTTGTTTTAGGTATATACATTATTTTGTATGAGTTTTATTTTGTGCTAAATAAACAAATCAAAATCAAATCAATCAAGAAAAAACTCTCTCTGATGATTTGAGGAAGAAACCTCAAGCAGACCAGACTAAAGGGGTGACCCTCTGCTTGGGCCATTCTATCGACACAACTGACAAAACGAATACACAGGAAATTCTGGGAGTCCATGCCAGTGCGTAGGACGGAAGGCCTGGAGAAGAAGACACCCACTCCCACCTCTGGATGGAGCCGCATCTCAAACAAAATCAGGCAGCAGAAAGACAACAAATACAGTATAAATTGTCAGCATTAAGCAACAAGAAAAACAGAAGAAATACTAAGGTGATCGCTGGCCATTAGCCCTAAGCTTCACTAAAAGACCCAGAATTTAGATAAAGTTGAGACCGCGGCACTGTACCAGTATGCGAGCCATACGAAAAGGAAAATAAGTCTTAAGTCTGGACTTGAAAATATCCACAGAATCTGACTGTTTAATTGATGCAGAGAGATCATTCTACAGAACAGGGGCACGATAACAGAAAGCTCTGTGACCAGCAGACTTTTTATTCACCTTAGGGACACAAAAAAGTCCTGCACCCTGAAAACACAGAGCCCAGGCCAGTACGTAAGGTTTAATTAAGTCAGCTAAGTAGGGAGGTGCCAGTCCGTGAACAATTTTATAGGTTAGTAACAGAACCTTAAAATCTGATCTCACTGGGACAGGAAGCCAGTGAAGAGATGCCAAAATGGGTGTAATGTGGTTGAACTTTCTGCTTCCTGTCAAAGGTCTGGCAGGAACATTTTGAACCAATTGGAGACCCCTAATGCTGGACTGTGGTAAACCAGAAAATAGAACATTGCAGTAGTCCAATCTAGAAGAGATAAACGCATGGATCAGGGTTTCAGCATCAGCCATAGACAGGAGGGGACGAATCTTCTCTATACTTCACAGGTGGAAGAAAGCAGTCCTCGTAATATTTCTAATGTGGAAGTCAAAGGACAATGTCAGATCAAAAATTACCCCAAGGTTCCTCACTTTGCCAGTGTGATGTATGACACACGAGTCTAGGCTAAGCGTTAACTGGTCAAAATGATGGCGATATTTCATGGGACCAAGAACCATCATTTCAGTCTTATCAGAGTTTAAAAGTAGGAAGTTTCTAGACATCCAGCTTCTCACTGATGCAAGGCAATCTTCTAAGGATTTCATGTGGATGAGATTACCAGCAGTTATCGGCATGTATAACTGAGTATCATCAGCATAGCAGTGAAAGGTAATCCCAAAATGCCACAATATGTGCCCAAGGGGTGCTATATAAAGGGAGAAAAGCAGGGAACCTAAGACGGACCCCTGTGGAACCCCAAATTTCATGTCACTGAGGTTAGAGGTAGGGTTACTGTACAAAACACAGTGAGAACAACTGGTCAGGTATGACGTCAACCATGCAAGGGCACTCCCAGTAATCCCAAAGTGATTCTCCAGCCTATCTGGACTATTCTCAGTAAGATAGTCCACGAGCTGCTGTAACACCACTTCTTCCAGAATTTTAGAGCAAAATGATAGATTTGATATTAGCCTATAGTTTTTCAATATACTAGGGTCAAGATTAGCTTTCTTAAGTAAGTTTAATCACTGCAGATTTGAAACATTTAGGAACAGATCAACAAGTTAATGAGAGATTAATCATTTCCAGCACAGTTGGCCCAAAAGTGGGCCACAGGTCCTTAAACAGTTTTGTTGGTATAGGATCGAATAAGCAGGTTGTGCTTTTTGTAGACGTTACGAGTTTCATCAGCACGCCTAGTGAGATACTATCAAATTCTGTAAATCTAGGTAATACCACAGTAATGGCGCCCACCTCAATAGCAGTGTGTAGTGGCTGGGTTAAGGCATGCTGGGATATGTTTAACATAATGTCTTCTGTTCTCTTTCTTTCTTTCAAAGAAATCTTGTGCTGTAAATTGAGAGCGAACTACAGGTGGTTGTCCATGAATAAGTGTTGCCACCATGTTGAACAAGAACTTTGAGTTATGCTCGTTTTTGTTGATCAAATCAGAGTAACAGGTCCGCTTTGTAGCCAATAATGTATGCTTATAGTCTAAGATAGCATCACGCCATGCGAGGTAGAATACTTCTAATTGTGAACTTTGCCATTTCCATTCTAGACCTCTAGCCTTATGCTTGAGGACCTGCAGGTAATCACTGAACAAGGTGACTGTGTTTTGGCGGGGCATGGTTTTCATAAAGGTGGTGCAATTATGTCAAGTGTAATTTTGAACACTGAGTTTAAACTGTCACAAGTCTGTCTACTGATTGGGTATTTTCCAAATGTGAAACTAAGACATCAGGCAGTCTAGCTTCGAGTTCAGTCTTAGTTGAGGAGTTGATGCATCACCATAGTGATATAAATAAGGTTGTTGTTCTACTAAACACGGCAGCAAAACTGTAAACTTAATAAGTGAGTGATCACACACCACTGATGTAACAGGCATGATGTCAATATTTGTGACAGCAATACCATGTGCGAGAACCAAAGCCAAATCCAGGGTATTTCCACTAATGTATTTCCACACTGAGCAGCGGATCACATGGTTGGTGTTTGTTGCAGACGGGCGTACTGCTTGCTATAGCCTGCGGCTGCGTCCAGAGTTTGCCGCCTGGGCCTGAGGCCGCGCCAGTGTCCCGTCTGGGCTCATGGCTCATCAAAGGTCACAAATCAGGCCCACAACTTGTTGGAGATTATTAACAAGGCCCACAGCTCCTCGGTGTCTGCTATCCAGGCTTGTGGCTCATCGGAGGCTGCCAGTTGGACCCTCAACTCAGGAGGGGTCTGCCACCCAAGCTCATGGATCATTGGAGGCTGCTGGCCGGACTTGTGACTTGTCTGAGCCCGCTGACCAGGCCTGCAGCCCGTCATAGATTACTAACCAGGCCTGCAGCCCACTGGCATTTACTGGCTGGACCCGCAGTTTGTTGGAGGCCCCTAGCCAGACTTGCAGTGTCGTTTGATGCCGCTAGATGGACCTGTAACTCAGTGGAGATCGCCAGCTGGACCAGTGATTCGCTGGAGGCTACCAGCTTGGCCTGTTCCAGTAGTGGAGACCGCCACCACATCGGCAGTCAGTTTGTTTTTTCTGCAGGAAAGTTGGGACGCTACTACTAAGGTAAACTAAGCTAAGCAAACCGAGCTAAGCTGCTTTCTGCTTGGCTGACTTTTCCTGAGAATATTAGCTTATTATTTTATTATTATTATTATTATTATTATTATTATTATTATTATTATTATATTTTATTGCTTTTATTTTTTTGTTAATTTTAAGTGTGGGTTACTTTAACTACTTTTAGGAGTTTTAGGTGTTTTTATGAAATCCTGTATGATGTTGGCAGAAAGGGTGGCTCTTTTGGAGAGCTGTGTTTGAGCAGCCTATTAGCCTAGTGGACATAGATGTTACAGCATGGTTTATGTTGGGCTGGCTGGTGTGCCTACTGGCATCAGTGGAGGAAGATTTTTGGACTGTGGCTAGGTGGAGGAGGTCACGTGGGGCTCGGCGGAAGTCACGTGGGGCTTGGTGCCCGGGAGTGGCATCTAAACCACATGAACCACAAGTTTCGCCTCTGCAAACTGCAAGCCGATTTTCTCCCCTGGATGCACCTGATGTTAGTTCTCTGAGCCCACAGAGGACTCAAAGAACGCCTATCTCCAGGCCAAAACTTTGGGCGTTAGTGATAGGGGATTCTATCAGCCACAAAGTTAGATTTCAGACACTGGCTGATATTAAATGTATTCCTGGGGCTTGCACTCCCAACATTGCCTCCCACTTCAGGGTATCGAAGCAGAAGAACACTAAACAGATTAAGGAACATAACATGAGATTGTCATGCCCCGCCCAGTTCAAGGGTTCAGTCCTTATTTTCCCTCTTTATTTGGTTCTGCTCCTTCTGCCCCAGCCTTGTTTTATTAATTGCCATTTTCATCATGTGTTTTTTCTATGTTCTATTTTTGCTTTGGCACTTTCTTTCTTTGTTACTTTTATACTCCAGTTCCGTTCTAGTTTTGTTCTTTCAGTCTGTGTTTTTATGGTTTATCATTTAGTTATTGTTTGCCTATTTTTTGCTGTTCTCATTTCTGTTATGTAGTACTGTTATGCCAGGTTTTGTTATCAGTTTCTGTTTTTCTTATAGTTTTTGTCTGTCTTTTCCAGCTTAGTTTTGTCATACTCACAGTCTTGTCCATCCAAATTGGAAGTCCCAAAAACCAGTTTTATTTGTTATTATCTATCGTCCACCTGGTCGTTACTGTGAGTTTCTCTATGAATTTTCAGACCTTTTGTCTGACTTAGTGCTTAGCTCAGATAAGATAATTATAGTGGGCGATTTTAACATCCACACAGATGCTGAGAATGACAGCCTCAACACTGCATTTAATCTATTATTAGACTCTATTGGCTTTGCTCAAAAAGTAAATGAGTCCACCCACCACTTTAATCATATCTTAGATCTTGTTCTGACTTATGGTATGGAAATAGAAGACTTAACAGTATTCCCTAAAAACTCCCTTCTGTCTGATCATTTCTTAATAACATTTACATTTACTCTGATGGACTACCCAGCAGTGGGGAATAAGTTTCATTACACTAGAAGTCTTTCAGAAAGCGCTGTAACTAGGTTTAAGGATATGATTCCTTCTTTATGTTCTCTAATGCCATATACCAACACAGTGCAGAGTAGCTACCTAAACTCTGTAAGGGAGATAGAGTATCTCGTCAATAGTTTTACATCCTCATTGAAGACAACTTTGGATGCTGTAGCTCCTCTGAAAAAGAGAGCTTTAAATCAGAAGTGTCTGACTCCGTGGTATAACTCACAAACTCGTAGCTTAAAGCAGATAACCCGTAAGTTGGAGAGGAAATGGCGTCTCACTAATTTAGAAGATCTTCACTTAGCCTGGAAAAAGAGTCTGTTGCTCTATAAAAAAGCCCTCCGTAAAGCTAGGACATCTTTCTACTCATCACTAATTGAAGAAAATAAGAACAACCCCAGGTTTCTTTCAGCACTGTAGCCAGGCTGACAAAGAGTCAGAGCTCTATTGAGCTGAGTATTCCATTAACTTTAACTAGTAATGACTTCATGACTTTCTTTGCTAACAAAATTTTAACTATTAGAGAAAAAATTACTCATAACCATCCCAAAGACGTATCGTTATCTTTGGCTGCTTTCAGTGATGCCGGTATTTGGTTAGACTCTTTCTCTCCGATTGTTTCTGTCTGAGTTATTCTCATTAGTTACTTCATCCAAACCATCAACATGTTTATTAGACCCCATTCCTACCAGGCTGCTCAAGGAAGCCCTACCATTATTTAATGCTTCGATCTTAATATGATCAATCTATCTTTGTTAGTTGGCTATGTACCACAGGCTTTTAAGGTGGCAGTAATTAAACCATTACTTAAAAAGCCATCACTTGACCCAGCTATCTTAGCTAATTATAGGCCAATCTCCAACCTTCCTTTTCTCTCAAAAATTCTTGAAAGGGTAGTTGTAAAACAGCTAACTGATCATCTGCAGAGGAATGGTCTATTTGAAGAGTTTCAGTCAGGTTTTAGAATTCATCATAGTACAGAAACAGCATTAGTGAAGGTTACAAATGATCTTCTTATGGCCTCGGACAGTGGACTCATCTCTGTGCTTGTTCTGTTAGACCTCAGTGCTGCTTTTGATACTGTTGACCATAAAATTTTATTACAGAGATTAGAGCATGCCATAGGTATTAAAGGCACTGCGCTGCGGTGGTTTGAATCATATTTGTCTAATAGATTACAATTTGTTCATGTAAATGGGGAATCTTCTTCACAGACTAAAGTTAATTATGGAGTTCCACAAGGTTCTGTGCTAGGACCAATTTTATTTACTTTATACATGCTTCCCTTAGGCAGTATTATTAGACGGTATTGCTTAAATTTTCATTGTTACGCAGATGATACCCAGCTTTATCTATCCATGAAGCCAGAGGACACACACCAATTAGCTAAACTGCAGGATTGTCTTACAGACATAAAGACATGGATGACCTCTAATTTCCTGCTTTTAAACTCAGATAAAACTGAAGTTATTGTACTTGGCCCCACAAATCTTAGAAACATGGTGTCTAACCAGATCCTTACTCTGGATGGCATTACCCTGACCTCTAGTAATACTGTGAGAAATCTTGGAGTCATTTTTGATCAGGATATGTCATTCAAAGCGCATATTAAACAAATATGTAGGACTGCTTTTTTGCATTTACGCAATATCTCTAAAATCAGAAAGGTTTTGTCTGAGTGATGCTGAAAAAACTAAATTCATGCATTTATTTCCTCTAGGCTGGACTATTGTAATTCATTATTATCAGGTTGTCCTAAAAGTTCCCTAAAAAGCCTTCAGTTAATTCAAAATGCTGCAGCTAGAGTACTGACGGGGACTAGAAGGAGAGAGCATATCTCACCCATATTGGCCTCTCTTCATTGGCTTCCTGTTAATTCTAGAATAGAATTTAAAATTCTTCTCTTACTTATAAGGTTTTGAATAATCAGGTCCCATCTTATCTTAGGGACCTCATAGTACCATATTACCCCAATAGAGCGCGTTCGCTCTCAGACTGCAGGCTTACTTGTAGTTCCTAGGGTTTGTAAGAGTAGAATGGGAGGCAGAGCCTTCAGCTTTTCAGGCTCCTCTCCTGTTGAACCAGCTCCCAATTCAGATCAGGGAGACAGACACCCTCTCTACTTTTAAGATTAGGCTTAAAAACTTTCCTTTTTGCTAAAGCTTATAGTTAGGGCTGGATCAGGTGACCCTGAACCATCCCTTAGTTATGCTGCTATAGACGTAGACTGCTGGGGGGTTCCCATGATGCACTGTTTCTTTCTCTTTTTGCTCTGTGTGCACCACTCTGCATTTAATCATTAGTGATCGATCTCTGCTCCCCTCCACAGCATGTCTTTTTCTTGGTTCTCTCCCTCAGCCCCAACCAGTCCCAGCAGAAGACTGCCCCTCCCTGAGCCTGGTTCTGCTGGAGGTTTCTTCCTGTTAAAAGGGAGTTTTTCCTTCCCACTGTAGCCAAGTGCTTGCTCACAGGGGGTCGTTTGACCGTTGGGGTTTTACATAATTATTGTATGGCCTTGCCTTACAATATAAAGCGCCTTGGGGCAACTGTTTGTTGTGATTTGGCGCTATATAAAAAAATTGATTGATTGATTGATTGATTGATCATAGTGTTTAATTTCCTATTATTCTGTTTATCATCTTCTGGTTAGCTTTTCAGTCCTGTTCAAGTTTAGATTCCTGTTCATGTTTTCTTTGTATGATCTTTAGTTGTCGGTAATCTCTTCACTGCTCACCTGTCTGTCTCATCCTGTCCTCGTCTCCTCTGTGTCTGCACTCTTCTCAGTTCTCACGTGTTCACACCCAGCTTCATTTTATCACAGTCTTCTTCTGATCACGGCACTCTCTTTCTGCACCATGCACTTTCGCATCACTGTTGGCCATGCCCCATTTGTCACCGCCTTTCTGCATCTCTTTTGCCGCTTAGTTTACACCTGACCACACCCCCTTCCAGGCCCGTCCCCCACCACGTGCACCTCATTATCCTATTACCACCTGTTCTTATTTAAACTGCTTCAGTTCACTTCCTCCCTGCTTCGTTTGTTGAGTTCACTCACTTACCAGCACTCTGTCTCCTTCTGTTTATGCCAAGCCGTGTTTTTTTTTACTCTGCTCTGTGTACCTGATCCTGCCTTTGCCTCAGTCCTGATAAGTCTGCTTGCTCGTGTACTGACCCTGCTTGTTTTTTGACCATGCCTCTGTCTCGCCCCCGCCTGGTACTTTTGCTCCGTGGACTTGCCTTCCTGTTACCGAACCCAGGCCTGAATTAAACCATCCTTTAATCATACATCCTGTTGTGAGCCTGCATTTGTGTCCAGCCTCTGTCTGTGGCCTTGCCTCCGCTCAGTCCTGTCAGAGATACAGTCATATAGCTATTCATGTTGGTGCTAATGATGTCAAAATGAAGCATTCAGAAGCAGGGACGCACTGATCCCGAAAGCAGTATCGGATATTGGCCCGATCCTATATTAATTTACTTGTACTTGTAATCATAAAACGTGTCCAATACGCCGTGACCTGATACCACTTTACAGCAGCGTGATGTCAACTTCTCAATGTGGATTTTCATGCATACCCTCTGAAATTTCCGGACTAAGTCAAAATACGTCCGTCAATGCTGTCCATTAATTAAAAGTTAAAAATAGTGTAGATAGTGAAAGACTGTTTTAGCTCAGCGTTGTAGATTGTGTCTGGCAGTGTCATGTTTGTTAAGAAACACACAATTGGGGGTTCCGGGTCAGCAGCATGTGATATGGACATGTAACTCAGAGCTCTCAGCCACAAAATCACAAACTTATCCCCAAAACTAAGACAACTCGAAATTCAATACTGAAGCATAAGCAGGGATGAGCGGGGAACAAAAAAAAAAAAAAAAGAGGATGACAACAAAAGCGGAGACCTCAAAACAAAGCCGAAAACGAATCAGAAATGGATGAAGAAGGTACCACTTGAAAGGACATGATAATGGCTAATGCTAACGGCAGGATGGGCTGGCCAGCATAACAAAAGAAATATGAGAACTTAAACAAGAAATGAAAAGCGACTTTGCAACGTTCAAAAGATGAAAGTTAAGTCAGACTTAAAGCAGAATTCAGTACGTTTAAAGAACAGGTTGACCAGATGTTGGAAAATATGAAAGAAGTTCAGAGCAGAAACAAGCTTTGGAAGAGGTGCCAAAGCAAATAGAAGAACTGGAAGAACTGAGTACTGAGTCAAAACAAGCCCCCCTCTCTGCTTTGGAAGTGCAACGGGACATGAAAGAGAGGTTAACGGACTTGGAAGTGTGGCAAAGCGGACATTTACTCCTAATGTCAAGACAATTAGAAATCATGAACAAACATGATATGTCAGACGTCGAACCACCCTGGGAATTTCACCCAGGGAATTCGACAAACTGAATAACTTCAACCTAAGACACACAGGTTTGTTGTAATCAAGACAGAGACGTGGTCCCAAACACAAAAAAAAAGAATTTATTGACAATTCAATTTCTAGTTAAAAAGACAATTTTTGAAAAAGCTAATTTAAAACACCACCGATTATGACCACATGAGGGCGCCCTTGCATCACGCAGCCCGGCAGCAACGCAGCTGGCAGAGTTTTCCAAATGTCCACACTGAGCGTAAAGCTGCCAGCAGCAAACAGGGCACATCCAGCGGTCTCACAAGACGAGATCTTTCAGCAGAGCACCAGAGCAAAGCAGCAGGGCCTCCTTCCACAGCTTGGTCCAAATCCGAACCGTCCATCACAGCAATCAGCTGTAACTCGACACCACCCAGAGCATCAAGAGCACCACAAACTCAGCAGCGCACCACCAAAGACAGCCCACACAGAGGTCTCTGTCTTCACGGGAACGTGGAAGTGAACACGTCCCAAACACCTGCAGTCAGTCTCCAGAAAGAAGAGCACCCAACTCCCTCTTTATGCAAACCAATCCTCTGCCACACCAGCTGCACTCAATCCACCAGCTGAACATCATTAAGGTGTTAAGGATTTTATATATATATATATATATTATATATGTTATCACTGTTAAACTTTGTAGCTTTGTCTTTCTCATGGAACGGTGTGTGCTGTTTTGCACTTCACCCTGAGACGTACGTGTTATTCAACCTTGTTTTAGCTTTGTCTTCTTTCTCATGAGAACGGAGATGTGGTTTTGCACCTGTCTTAATGCAATCCTGAGAATTCAATTTTGTTTTAGCACTCTGGGGTCAATCTGAACTGGGAATGAAGGATGGATGTACTTATTGTTAAACATAACTTGTTTTCGTAGCCGCTAACGACTGGGGTAAAAGAACTGAAGGTGAATTTTGACTGATTGTGATGCTTAGTGTTCCAGCAGATGCAAAACAGCTGATAACTGCAACAGACGAAACGAGATGTGCTGACCTGAAGGTTCTTCTTACAGCTGCACTTGGCGTATGCGTTTATGTTATGGGAAGAAACTTGTCTTGCGTCATTACCCCCACCCTTAGGACAAGTTTCTTGTTTATGTGATGAGGGCGTCTCTTAATAAAAAGAGCGGAAAAGCAGGCCAGACTTTAGTGTAGCCTTGGTGTACAGCCTGGCCGCACTCCGCGCGTAATATTGAATTTCTGTCTCACTGGTGTTTCTTGACTCTGTTGGCTTGTTAAAGGTTTAAAAATGTTTGGAGGAGAAAATACCCACAAGGTCATCCCTCCTGCGGACAATCCACCCCCACAAGTGTCTCGTCGCCCCGACGATGGATAGACCCCATTCCTTAACCTAAGTATACCACCTATATTACATAGGGCCAGAAGGAACCCTTGCACTGCAGACTGTGGAAGATGATTAATATTAGAATGAATGATCTTCTGCAGAACCCCTAGTCGTCCGCCGACGTACAACCTCTTCACTAGGGGGAGGGAAGACATACTAGACCTCCAATGGCAGAGGTGGCACAGCAACCACTGGATCTACTGGTGGACTCAACTGCGGGGAAGCAGGTAACTCACAACCTCCGCACTCTCCACTTGAGGGGCAACCTGGGTCACCTCTCCCACCCCCTCCACCTGAGGAGCAGGCGGAGTCACCAGTTCCCGCCACAACTGAAGTAGACGCAGGTCCTCAGATCCTGACACCACACCACCCGCCATTACGCCACCACCTGCCTCTAATGGCTCCACCACAGGTGGAGAAAACTCCACAGGGGGCAGAGAATGGGCCACAACCTCATCAGGGGACCCAAGCCCTACCACTACCTTCACAACGAGCGATGACCTGCTTGGCTCTGGTTAAATCATCCTTAGGGGCAATGTATAACAGTCCCTTCTCCCTGTGGTGCCCTCAGGACACGATACATCACGAGGACCACACTGGTCCTGGAGTCTTATGACGGCCCCCATACCCCAAAATCTCGCAACAGACCAACTGGCCCTCCTTCAGGGGACATCACGGACACGCTGATCATAATCCTTCTTATGCCGCTCTGCAGCGGCCTTCAGCCGATCCCGGGCTCCATCAAAAGCCATCTGCAAGCGGGTCTGGTGCTCCCGGACCTACTCATGAACAAAACGACCCACAGGCTCCCGAACTCGACCCAACAGAAAATCAACCGGAAGCCTTGGCTCCTGACCAAACATCAACAAAAAAGGAGACTCACCAGTTGCCTGATGCGGGGTTGTATTATAAGCATACAAAACCTGGGCAGACAAAACCCAATGATGTTTTCGAGACATGGGCAGCGGTGGAGCACAGATCATGAAGCGTTCTATTAAAACGTTCACACTGCCCATTCCAAGAGGATGGTATGTGTAGTACGAGATTTCTCCATGCCATAAAAGCCACACAAACTGCTGGATCAATACACTCTCAAAACTCTGTCCCTGATCAAATGTATCCGAGCTGGAACCCCACACCTCGAAAACCACTCCGTACCAGAACTTGAGCTACTGTAGGAGCTCGCTGGTCACGGGTAAGGACTGCCCACGTTGTACTTACTAAAGACGTCAGTCTTACCAAAACATCTTCCCACTCCACCATGACTAGGCTCTAGAACAGTAAAATCAGTGAAAGAATCTCATTATGCCGAGATGCCAACAGGTGTCCCATGGGGCCACGAGCCACTGGTTGGTTCACCTTTGCTACCTGACACCTCTCACATGCCTGGCACCAATCTGCCACTTCCGCAGACATCCCTGGCCAATAACACCGCTGACGTAAAAGCTCTAGGGTCCTCTCAACCCCTTGATGAGCATGCCCTTGATGAACCTCAGTCAACACATCGGCTTTAAAGCTGCAGGCAACACCAATTGCAACACAGCCCCAGCTCCATTGGACTTAAACACCTGACGGTACAAGACACCATCCCTCTCCACCAACCGGCCCCACTGCCGAAGCAACACCTGGGCTGGACTGCGACACCTGATTGCGCTCTTCCTTATCAGGACCCCTTTTACGGTCCCAAACACACCAAACCTCCCGAATCACTGGATCATCAGCCCGCTGCAGTGCAAGCCAGGTCAGATGGAAGATGGTGGGGCAAGGCTGGCAAACCACAGCCTGCCTTACATCTACCCTACTCCCCTGACAAAACCTGTTGCAGCGGCTCCGGAAGCTGGGCACCACTAACCATTACCTGTAAGTCCTGCATCCCAGGAGAATGCAAACCGAGAAAGGGCATCCGCGTTCTTATTACTACAACCCGTACGATACTTAATCTCAAATCAAATGAGGCCAACTGCGCTGCCCAACGTTGCTCAGAAGCACCATGTTTTGCAGATGGACAATGACTCAAAGGATTGTTGTTCCGTGTACACATGCACTTAGGGCCCGCAAGTACTCCCTAAACTTCTCGGTCACTGCCCACCTGAGTGCCAAAAATTCCAACTTCATAGAGCTGTAGTTCACATGTTACGCTCAGTAGGGCGTAACCCACGTCTCGCGTAAGCAATCGGCCTAACTTACCCTCCTGTTCCTGAGACAACACTGCTCCCAGGCCCCCCACAGATATCATCCACCTCCAAATAAATGGAAGACTAAAATCGGCATATGCCAGCACAGGTGCGGAGGTAAGTTTAGCTTTTAAAGTCTCAAAGCTGCGGCCACATCCTCTGTCCAATAACCCGAAACTGGCTGATCTACCTGACTGGGCTTCATCCCAACAAACTCTGCTACCAACTTGTGTAGAGGTGCTGCCAACCTTGCAAAACCACCTACAAACTGGCGGTATGAGTTGGGCAAAGCCCAGAAAAGAGCGCAGTTCCGAGGAGTGTGACCGGAGGGGCCAATGAGCAAACCACCTCCACCTTGGTAGCAACCCCCTTATCAGAGATGACATGCCCCAGGTAACGCACTTCCTGTGAAAAAATGCACACTTTTTGAGTTTCACCTTTAACCCCTCATAGCTGCAAAACGCTCCAGCACCACCCTCAACCTATCCAGATGTTGGTCAACAGTAGAGGAAAAAACCAATGTCATCCAAATACAACAATAAGGACAGACACTGCTGATCACCAAAAAATACCTCTGCATCAATCTCTGAAAAGTACCAGGAGCGTTGCAAAGCCCAAAGGCATCCGGTTTCCACTCAACAAACCAAAAGGGCGTGCGCAAAGGCCATCTTATGACGATCAGCCTCCACCAACAGGACCTGATTATACCACATCGCCAGATCCATGGTAGAAAAACCAACAAGCCCCAGTGAGGGCATCCACAGGACTCATGCAATCCGAGGCAAAGGGAAGAACGTCCTTCCTAGTTTTTCCATTCAAGAGCCTGTAATCAACACACATTGCCTTACAATATAAAGCACCTTGGGCAACTGTTTGTTGTGATTTGGCGCTATATAAATAAAATTGATTTGATTTGACATGCGCAAACTGCCATCCTTTTTCTTAACCAGCACAATAGGAGAGGCATAAGGACTGCTACTCTCCCTAATAACTTGTGTTCCAAGCAGCTGATTGATGTGATCTTTGACAACCTCATACTCAGAAGGCGGAATTCTGCAATACCGCTGTCACACTGGAATATCATCCAGAAGCGGAATCTCATGTGATATTAGGTCAGTACAACCCAGATCCCCATCTTGGGCTGAAAAGACAGAACTAAACTGACCCAACAATGCTCTCACCTTACCTTGTACTTCCAGAGGCAAGTGACCCAATTCCAGGGCTGCAATCTGATCCTGCACTGATGGAGAAATGGACTGCGAGGCCACTACCGCCTCCATCGGGGGCACCTCGGCAACCCCCGCAGGCAGACTCACAACCCGAACTTCCTCTAAAGTGCCAATCATAGGCCAGGGACGTAACCACACATCCACCAATCCCACATTCATCACCGGAATGTAGGCTATACCCCGCTCCACCTGCACCAATGCAGGAGATGCCAACAGTCCAGCAGGCAAGCCAGACTCCACAGGCTCAAACAGGGCCGCCCCACCAGAATACTGCTCAGAGCATGTCGCCCTAACAAACTTCATTACACCACCCTGAATCTGACAAGCCTCTCCCCCATGAACCTTAACTTTCCCTACTCCTTGATCCACAATACCACTAGCCTTGTGGCACTTCTGAAACGCCTGCGTGACATACTCCGGAGCCTCTGCCACTGCTGGCAAATCAAACAGGGAAACCCTATACTGCCCAAAAAGTTCCCCATAACACCTGCGGATGACATTCATCCCCAGGACCCCAGAAGCCTGCGGAGACACACCAGGCACATCTTTAACCACCAAAATGCCACATGCTGGCATCAGTTTACCACAAAGCTATAGTAGAGAAGCTTGAATCTTTGACTGGACGGGTTGCTTGACGTGAGGACGTTTCACTTCAAATCACAGAAGCGAAGCGAAACGTCCTCACGTCAAGCAACCCAGTCCAGTCGAAGATTCAAGCTTCTCTACTATGGAAACCACCTGGACAACTGAGAGCCTACACAGAAACATTACCACAAAGCTCCACATCCAGCTCCAAATAGCCCAGGTAAGGGATGGCTAAGCCATTAGCTGCTTTAAGCTGTAGCCAATTACATGATTTCAGCCACCCCAAACCTCCTGGCTCAAACTGCTGATGAAAAAGAGACTCTGGAATAGCTGACACCATAGATCTTGTATCTATCAGACAAGGGATCCCAACTCCCCCATGCTCACCATTAAATGAGGACACGGCGACACAAGCTGGACACTACCTTGTCACACGTCCCTACCCAAACCTGAGCCAGTAACTTGCCCCCCGAGCTGTGGTCCGCAGCTCGGCAGGCACTAGTTTCCCGACCCTGAGCGGCAGAAGATGGTTGTTCAATGAAGAGGCCAACAAAAAGGATCGACTGCGGGCCACCACCCGAACTCCATCACACTCCTGGCAAAGTGACCTGGTTTCTGGCAGTTGCCTACAAATTATAGACCCCCGGGGAACTGATTGACGAAACTGCCCAGAATCTGCAAATGGGAAATACTCTGAGTCAGCCGTTCAACCTGCTCCTGTTTGCCGCTGGAGCAATCTCCCTTACTTCCTGTAGTTCTGAGGCCTGAAAAGAACCAGCCTCCACCTGGCCACTGCCCGGAACCATGCACTGAGTACCCACAACAGACTGGATGGAAAAATCACTACCCTTCGTACCTCCAGGTGAACCCTCTCGTTCCCATCTAATTGACTCACCCCTAACCTCCAACAAGGTAGCCGTTGGCTGCCGGCGCACAAACTGCTTCAACTCGCGCCGAAGTGACCCATCAAACACACTCAACAAACTGATCACGTAACAAAACCTCTGCATTTGGGACACCATTAGGTGCGTGCTGCTTAACAGATGTCATCAGACTCATTAATGCCAATCAATCAATTCAATCAATCAATTTTTTTATATAGCGCCAAATCACAACAAACAGTTGCCCCAAGGCGCTTTATATTGTAAGGCAAGGCCATACAATAATTATGTAAAACCCCAACGGTCAAAACGACCCCCCTGTGAGCAAGCACTTGGCTACAGTGGGAAGGAAAAACTCCCTTTTAACAGGAAGAAACCTCCAGCAGAACCAGGCTCAGGGAGGGGCAGTCTTCTGCTGGGACTGGTTGGGGCTGAGGGAGAGAACCAAGAAAAAGACATGCTGTGGAGGGGAGCAGAGATCGATCACTAATGATTAAATTGCAGAGTGGTGCATACAGAGCAAAAAGAGAAAGAAACAGTGCATCATGGGAACCCCCCAGCAGTCTACGTCTATAGCAGCATAACTAAGGGATGGTTCAGGGTCACCTGATCCAGCCCTAACTATAAGCTTTAGCAAAAAGGAAAGTTTTAAGCCTAATCTTAAAAGTAGAGAGGGTGTCTGTCTCCCTGATCTGAATTGGGAGCTGGTTCCACAGGAGAGGAGCCTGAAAGCTGAAGGCTCTGCCTCCCATTCTACTCTTACAAACCCTAGGAACTACAAGTAAGCCTGCAGTCTGAGAGCGAAGCGCTCTATTGGGGTGATATGGTACTACGAGGTCCCCTAAGATAAGATGGGACCTGATTATTCAAAACCTATAAGTAAGAAGAAGAATTTTAAATTCTATTCTAGAATTAACAGGAAGCCAATGAAGAGAGGCCAATATGGGTGAGATATGCTCTCTCCTTCTAGTCCCCGTCAGTACTCTAGCTGCAGCATTTTGAATTAACTGAAGGCTTTTTAGGGAACTTTTAGGACAACCTGATAATAATGAATTACAATAGTCCAGCCTAGAGGAAATAAATGCATGAATTAGTTTTTCAGCATCACTCTGAGACAAGACCTTTCTGATTTTAGAGATATTGCGTAAATGCAAAAAGCAGTCCTACATATTTGTTTAATATGCGCTTTGAATGACATATCCTGATCAAAATGACTCCAAGATTTCTCACAGTATTACTAGAGGTCAGGTAATGCCATCCAGAGTAAGGATCTGGTTAGACACCATGTTTCTAAGATTTGTGGGGCCAAGTACAATAACTTCAGTTTTATCTGAGTTTAAAAGCAGGAAATTAGAGGTCATCCATGTCTTTATGTCTGTAAGACAATCCTGCAGTTTAGCTAATTGGTGTGTGTCCTCTGGCTTCATGGATAGATAAAGCTGGGTATCATCTGCGTAACAATGAAAATTTAAGCAATACCGTCTAATAATACTGCCTAAGGGAAGCATGTATAAAGTAAATAAAATTGGTCCTAGCACAGAACCTTGTGGAACTCATAATTAACTTTAGTCTGTGAAGAAGATTCCCCATTTACATGAACAAATTGTAATCTATTAGACAAATATGATTCAAACCACCGCAGCGCAGTGCCTTTAATACCTATGGCATGCTCTAATCTCTGTATAAAATTTTATGGTCAACAGTATCAAAGCAGCACTGAGGTCTAACAGAACAAGCACAGAGATGAGTCCACTGTCCGAGGCCATAAGAAGATCATTTGTAACCTTCACTAATGCTGTTTCTGTACTATGATGAATTCTAAAACCTGACTGAAACTCTTCAAATAGACCATTCCTCTGCAGATGATCAGTTAGCTGTTTTACAACTACCCTTTCAAGAATTTTTGAGAGAAAAGGAAGGTTGGAGATTGGCCTATAATTAGCTAAGATAGCTGGGTCAAGTGATGGCTTTTTAAGTAATGGTTTAATTACTGCCACCTTAAAAGCCTGTGGTACATAGCCAACTAACAAAGATAGATTGATCATATTTAAGATCGAAGCATTAAATAATGGTAGGGCTTCCTTGAGCAGCCTGGTAGAATGGGGTCTAATAAACATGTTGATGGTTTGGATGAAGTAACTAATGAGAATAACTCAGACAGAACAATCGGAGAGAAAGAGTCTAACCAAATACCGGCATCACTGAAAGCAGCCAAAGATAACGATACGTCTTTGGGATGGTTATGAGTAATTTGTTAGCAAAGAAAGTCATGAAGTCATTACTAGTTAAAGTTAATGGAATACTCAGCTCAATAGAGCTCTGACTCTTTGTCAGCCTGGCTACAGTGCTGAAAAGAAACCTGGGGTTGTTCTTATTTTCTTCAATTAGTGATAAGTAGAAAGATGTCTAGCTTTACGGAGGGCTTTTTTATAGAGCAACAGACTCTTTTTCCAGGCTAAGTGAAGATCTTCTAAATTAGTGAGACGCCATTTCCTCTCCAACTTACGGGTTATCTGCTTTAAGCTACGAGTTTGTGAGTTATACCACGGAGTCAGACACTTCTGATTTAAAGCTCTCTTTTTCAGAGGAGCTACAGCATCCAAAGTTGTCTTCAATGAGGATTGTAAAACTATTGACGAGATACTCTATCTCCCTTACAGAGTTTAGGTAGCTACTCTGCACTGTGTTGGTATATGGCATTAGAGAACATAAAGAAGGAATCATATCCTTAAACCTAGTTACAGCGCTTTCTGAAAGACTTCTAGTGTAATGAAACTTATTCCCCACTGCTGGGTAGTCCATCAGAGTAAATGTAAATGTTATTAAGAAATGATCAGACAGAAGGGAGTTTTCAGGGAATACTGTTAAGTCTTCTATTTCCATACCATAAGTCAGAACAAGATCTAAGATATGATTAAAGTGGTGGGTGGACTCATTTACTTTTGAGCAAAGCCAGTAGAGTCTAATAATAGATTAAATGCAGTGTTGAGGCTGTCATTCTCAGCATCTGTGTGGATGTTAAAATCGCCCACTATAATTATCTTATCTGAGCTAAGCACTAAGTCAGACAAAAGGTCTGAAAATTCACAGAGAAACTCACAGTAACGACCAGGTGGACGATAGATAATAACAAATAAAACTGGTTTTTGGGACTTCCAATTTGGATGGACAAGACTAAGAGACAAGCTTTCAAATGAATTAAGCTCTGTCTAGGTTTTTGATTAATTAATAAGCTGGAATGGAAGATTGCTGCTAATCCTCCGCCTCGGCCCGTGCTACGAGCATTCTGACAGTTAGTGTGACTCGGGGGTGTTGACTCATTTAAACTAACATATTCATCCTGCTGTAACCAGGTTTCTGTAAGGCAGAATAAATCAATATGTTGATCAATTATTATATCATTTACCAACAGGGACTTAGAAGAGAGAGACCTAATGTTTAATAGACCACATTTAACTGTTTTAGTCTGTGGTGCAGTTGAAGGTGCTATATTATTTTTTCTTTTGAATTTTTATGCTTAAATAGATTTTTGCTGGTTATTGGTAGTCTGGAGCAGGCACCGTCTCTACGGGGATGGGGTAATGAGGGGATGGCAGGGGGAGAGAAGCTGCAGAGAGGTGTGTAAGACTACAACTCTGCTTCCTGGTCCCAACCCTGGATAGTCACGGTTTGGAGGATTTAAGAAAATTGGCCAGATTTCTAGAAATGAGAGCTGCTCCATCCAAAGTGGGATGGATGCCGTCTCTCCTAACAAGACCAGGTTTTCCCCAGAAGCTTTGCCAATTATCTATGAAGCCCACCTCATTTTTTGGACACCACTCAGACAGCCAGCAATTCAAGGAGAACATGCGGCTAAACATGTCACTCCCGGTCTGATTGGGGAGGGGCCCAGAGAAAACTACAGAGTCCGACATTGTTTTTGCACAGTTACACACCGATTTAATGTTAATTTTAGTGACCTCCGATTGGCGTAACCGGGTGTCATTACTGCCGACGTGAATTATGCCAATGCCAATGAAAACCTTAACAGTCTCTCCCTCACGCTGTCTGCAGGAGAAAAAGTGCCACATAAGATTCTGTATCCCCATACAGCTCCTGCAACACCCCATTGATCTTTAATGGGTCTGAACGCTCTTCACTGGAACGATGCTTTATTTCCTCACATGCTTCCCCCTCCAGATGATCAAAATAAAAAAAATGCCTGGTCAGCTTCAGAGACATGACAGGCTCTCACACAAGCCTGCATCTCCTCCAGCCATTCAGCCAACCCCATACCTGTCTTACCATTAAACATGGGACATTTTCTATCTTGGAGTAAAAAAATAAACTTCTCCATTACTGGAGCATTACCACTAGAGGACACTTTAGATGAGGGCTCTATACTTGGGCCAGGCGCTGCCTCAGCCTGTTCCTGCTTCAACCTCTCATTCTCCATCCTAAGCTGAATGACTAACTCTCTCAGCTCCTGCGTTTCCTCTGCCATCATACCCCTTGAGACTTTCCCACAATGAGGATGCGACCAAAATAGGGGAAATTACTTGCACCGAGGCCACCTGCTGCTTTGCTCTGGAAAACAAGAAAAAAAAAAAACAGATTAAACACACACAAAAAAATTTACTTCACCAAAAAACGAACAGAACACACCTCTCTAGTCTCAATTTACATCCCACTTCTTGACAACGAAATGTGGCAAAGCGGACAATTTACTTCTCAATCGTCAAGGCAATTAGAAATCATGAATAAACATGATATGTCGGACTTCTGACACCACCCTGGGAATTTCACCCAGGGAATTCGACAATTGAATAACTTCAACCTAAGACACACAGGTTTGTTGTAATCGAGACAGAGACGTGGTTCCCAAATACAAAAAAAAAAAAAGAATTTATTGACAATTCAATTTCTAGTTAAAAAGACAATTTTGTAAAAAGCTCATTTAAAACACCACCGATTATGACCACATGAGGGCGCCCTTGCATCACGCAGCCCGGCAGCACACGCAGCTGGCAGAGTTTTCCAAATGTCCACACTGAGCATAAAGCTGCAGGGCACATCCACCGGTCTCACAGGATGAAATCTTTCAGCTGAGCACCAGAGCAAAGCAGCAGGGCCTCCTTCCACAGCTTGGTCCAAAATCCGAACCGTCCGTCACAGCAATCAGCTGTAACTCGACACCACCCCAGAGCATCAAGAGCACCACAAACTCAGCAGCGCACCACCAAAGACAGCCCACACAGAGGTCTGTCTTCACGGGAACGTGGAAGTGAACACGTCCAAACACCTGCAGTCAGTCTCCAGAAAGAAGAGCACACACACTCCCTCTTTTATGCAAACACTCCTCTGCCACAACCAGCTGCACTCAATCCACCAGCTGAACATCATTAAGGTCATCCATCCTGCTACAGAAGGAAGATCGAGGAGAAACAATATCTGAATCTTTGGGATACCGGAGGGACCAGAGGGGGACTCAGTCCCCCGCTACATGGAGAACATGCTGTGGAGGGAATTGGAGCTACCGACTGAGACCCGTCTCTCATTTCAACAGGCACACAGGGCAATAGCTAGATGCCCTGGACCTGGAGCAGTGCCCAGGTCGATCATTGTGAACATTCTGGAATTTGATACTAAAGAGTCCCTTCTTAAGAAAGCATGGAAGAAACAAATACAAGTGAATGAGAAACCACTGTTTTTTGACCACGACTACCCCAGTGAGGTAGTTAAAAAAACATAAAGCATACAGTGGCATCAAAAAGGTACTGAAGACACATGGTATTAAATTCCAAACACCGTTGATAAGAATCAGAATCCACTGGCAAGCTTAAAAAGAAAAAGCTGAAATGATTTACTTACAAGAAACACATCTCTCAGACAAAGAACACGAAAAATTAAAAACTATGGGCTATAGAAATACATTTTTTAGTTAATTTAAAGGAATAGTAAAAGGGGAGTTGCAGTCTTAATCTCTAATAATATCAAATTTGAATATATAAAATAAATGAAAGATAAGGAAGGCAGATATATTATGATTAAACGGACGTTAGAGAAAGAACTGGTTAGATTAATTGACATATATGCCCCCCTGCCCCCAGAGTAAGATAAATCTTTTTACAAATTAGTATTTGATATCAATACTATATATTAATTAGTTAATACTATAATTACTATAATACTATATATTAATATATTAATACTATATATTAATTAATTAGGATATTAATTAGTGGAGGTGATTTAAATATTGTTCTGAACCACTCTTTGGATACTACCAGCAAGACAAGAGGTAGTAAAACCAACATAACAAAACCAGCTCACTATATAAATATAACTTTGAAAGAATTGGGAATAATGGATGTCTGGAGAGACCCATCTGTTGAAAAGGGATTACACATTTTACTCAGCCCCACATTTGATTCACACGAGAATAGATTATTTTTTTAATGAATAATGAAGATAGATTCAGAATAATTGAATGCAAGAAAGGTACAGCTGACCTGTCTGACCATTGCTCACTATACCTGACAGTAAACTTAAATAGGAGAACTAAGAATACCAACTGGAGATTGAATATTGGATTGTTAAATGGTAAAAAAAAAAAAGTAGTGGAGAAAATAAGAAAAGACATAGAAATATATAGGAATGAAAATGACCAGGGAGGAATAGATCCCACAATATTGTGGGATGCTATGAAGGCAGTAATATGGGGTAAACTAATATCAATAGCTTCATATTATCAGAAACAAAAACTAAACGTGTACCAGAAAACTGCAAAGAACTAGAAAAACTCGAAGAACTGCATAAGAAGACATACAACACAAACACATAGTTAAAAATTAAGGAAGTAAGACCTAAGATTGACAATATACTAACAATGGAAGTTGAAAAACAAAATAGATTTCTAAAACAGACTTATTATGAAAAAGGCCCAAAAGCAGCTAAATCACTGGCAAGGCAATTAAGAAACAAACAACAGCTTAATACAATTTTTAAAATTAGAGACCCTATATCAAAATCATTAATAGCCCCTTCACACATAGTGCAAAGTCTGGTCAATGTCTGGTCAATTACGGCGAAACATTGCGAAACAGTTCGAAATTAGCACGCCACGAAACATCGTGCCGACGGGCAGGCATGCATGAACCTGGTGCAAGAGTTCATGCACACACCGGTGTCTTTCGAGCAGGAACAGTGCGAGGTGCAGCACATGGTGCTGTTTATGTGGTATAAATAAAAAAAATAAAAACCAGCTGTTACCTGTGGAACCACATCACACCGCTTATGTAGAATAATTAAAAAAAAAAGAGAAAAACACACCATCCACTGGACGGAAACCCACGCCATCCAAAAGCTCTGATTCCCAGTCAGATACTTTACCACTGATTTACGGAGCTGTTCTTTGAAAGCTGCGGGAGTCTGCCTCATATCAGGAAGGACATGGAAGTATTACAAAAAAAACCTTTAAATCTCTGTAGTTCATCTGTAGATGATCCATGGTCACTGACATACAGTTAGGGAATGACTTGAATGAGAAGCAGTTCACTCGTCTTATTCATGTCCACATCTGCTGGCGTGTCTCCAACCGGCCGTACGGGCATGTCTTGTGGACGAAGCTCCGCAGGACACCGCGTCATGTGGAACAGAGCTCACGTGGGTGACGTGACAGTGTGATCGCCTGCTGCGTGTTCTGATCTGATGGTCCGTTTAAACCTGGGAGCAGCCTGCCCATGTGTATGCTGTGTGTGCGATCACGGCAGCACGTCACCACAGTGATATACTCTATGTTTTTATTTATGTCCACTTGATAACAGCAAACAGACACACGCGCGTCACAGTGGGTAGTTGTTTGTCCATGTCCATCCAAACACAGTTCGTGGTGTCCAGCTGGGACGTCCAGATCCACAGATTTCCACAGCTGCTTCAGTGGGAGGACACACCTCCTGTCATCTCAGCGCACACACCAAAGCCACACTCGTGTCGGACTTAGACAAATTTCTCTCCAAGTACGACAGTGATTGCCTGCAGTCTGTTATCGTGCCAAGTGTGCAACTGGCCAGGCATTCTGTAAGTGCCATGTGAGCGGTGTTAAATGTTTGTGCGTGTCAACTGGAATTTGGCCGACACCTGAGAGGGTGCGATGGGTTCACACAGCGCACACTCTGTCTTTCAGGCACTTGTGTGTGCAAATAGTTGTAGCAGCAGGTGTACGAGGCATTCAAGGCAGGGACGACACACGGATTGCACACAGTTCCTGCGTCATATGCATGAAGTGTGCACTTTGTCCAATTTGCACTATGTGTGAAGGGGCCCTAAAGTTCAAAACAGAAGAGATTGTGAGGGCATTTGTAGAATATTATACAAATCTATATCAGCAACATAGAGCTGCCAATGATGAGACAATTAAAACATTTCAAAGTTTGTTATATCTTCCACGGATAGGAAATTCACAAAATGGTAAAATTTGTTCTGAGATTACAGAGAAAGAATGTGGACATGAATGAGACGAGTGAACTGCTTCTCTTTCATGTAATTTCATGACTGTACGTCAGTGACCATAGGTCAACATAGGAACAGACAGATCATATTTGTATTGCCTGTTTGATGAGAGGGATTTAATAAAATGCTGTTTTTATATGGTGCACTGTTTTTATTTTTATTTTAAATACATCCATGTGCTTGCTAATATGAGGCAGTGTTCAGCACCTGTCACAGGACAGTGATGGTACCTCACTGGTAAAGTTTCCGACTGGCGATCAAAGCGTGGGTTTGAATCCCGTGAGTGACATCTATTTTTTATGTTTTGTAACCACATTGCGCAGCTGCTGGGAAAAGCTGCTGTGTTCCTGTGTGCACTGAACCATCGCAGCATGTATTTTTCTTATTTTGTATTTATTGTTTCCTCACACCGTGCAGCTGGTGGCACTGTGTTCCTGTGTGCATGAACTGTCACAGTAGCATCATGCACGCCTGCCCAATGGTGCGATGTTTGATGATGCGCGCAAGTCGAACTGTTTCGCTGTACTCAACCAAATTTCGCACTATGTGTGAAGGGCCTCTAAGGAAGGCAAAAACAAAGAATACTGTGAAAACTATAGACCAATATCAATATTAAACTGCAACTATAAAATATACACATCAGTCATATCCAATAGATTTAAAACCTCAAAGTTTAGATGCCGAAAAGCCTTTTGATAGCATTAGGTGGAGATTTCTGTATCTTTGTCTTGAAAGATTTGGTTTAAATTCACAATCCGTTTCATGTATCAAAACACTTTAAGGGGATCCAAAGGCAAGAATTAAGATAAATGGTAGTCTGTTGTCTGTTGTCCTGGTACCTGCTCTGTCTCTCTTCCCAGGTGGCATTCTTTGCGGAGCTGATGAGCACATTTGTCTGCAATCAACCTGCCTCCATATAAACCCTGGTTCAACAGCTCATCGGCGCCAGAAACTCAGTGTTCACAACCTGGTACCTGGCCTCTCTATTTCTGTGTAGAGCCTTTCTGTCTGCGTTCCGTCGCAGTGTTTTCTTGACTCTCTGTTTGGCTACCTGCATGTTTCTTGTCACCTGTTGTAGTTTGGGTCTAAGTAATTGGGAGCAGCCACCCTCATACTGTTTCTCCTCCTCCGCAGTGACACCACTCTCCGCCAGCTCCACAGGGGGCCACTTTGACCACAGACCACTCACGATTCCTCACCTTGGCTCTCCACCTGCACACCGGGTCTACTTGGGCTGCAACCTCCTGTTTCCTCCACAGTGCAGGTTGGGTCTCCACTCTGCAATCCTCCAAATCAGTACACACTACTTATGCAGCTTTTGTCCTTGTAATCATCCTTGTACAATAAATCTGGTTTACTTTATCCATTCAGCCTCCCTGCGTTGGAGTCCAATTCTGGTTCTTGGGTTAAATTCGTGACAGATGTTTCTGGCCAACATCATGGACTCCACAGGGTCAGACAAACTACAACAGGCCCTTTCCACCCAGGGCGCCTTCCTGGGTCAGCAACAACAACAACTCGTTGTACTGTCAGATCATATTCAGGATCTCACCCAACAGGTTACACACACACACACACACACACACACACACACACACACACACACACACACACACACACACACACACACACACACAGTCTCTCTTCACTAGCAGCAAAAGTTGAGAAGCTTACCTTGATTTCACCTCCTGCTCCGGTTTCCACTCCAGTTCAACTCCTACAGACCTCCGTGTCCCCCAATCTTGTCCCCGAACTGTTTATCTGTCATGCAGAACCATAGTCCGGTAATGTTGATACATGCTCTTTTCTGTCTTTTCTTCTGTTTTCTCCCAGCATCCTTCTCAGTATTCCACCGATCTCATTAAAATATATTACGCTATCAACTTGCTCTGGGGGGGGCCCTCAAGTGGGCTACCGCCCTCTGCAGCACGGATTCACCTCTGCTTCACTCCTTTTCACTTTTCTCCCAAGAGTTTCGGTTGGTTTTCGATCACCCCCAATGTAGTCTTTTTGTTTCCCAGCAGCTATTGTCCCTGAGGCAGGAGCAGCGGAGCACTGCGGAGTATGCAGTCGACTACTGGGTTCTCACTGCGAAGGCCGACTGGGACTCCGCAGCTCTGCAAAGCGTTTTTGTTAGCGGACTATCGGAGGCATTAAAGGACGAGCTGGCGGTCCGTGATGAGCCGGAATCGCTGGATCAATTAATCTTGTTAGCCATCCGTATCGACAACCGGTTGACGGAGTGTCGGCAGCACTCCAGTCAGCCGGAGTGCTGCCGCTCGGATCCCTCCGCGGTCTGGACTGGGCCCTTCTTTCCCGAGCTGCACTGCTGTGTCCATCCCCAAACCTCCAGCTCCCCCTGCTGACGAGCCCATGCAACTCGGCAGGGCCAAATTATCACCACAGGAGCGCCAGCGGAGACTGGAAGCTGGGAAATGTGTATATTGTGCAGCCACTGGCCTCATCTGCAGTTCTTGTCCCGTGCAGCCAAAAACCAATGCTCATCCTTAGACTCCGGGCTAAGGATGAGCCAGATAACATTCATGGGTGTTCAATCCGGACGCACCCAAATCCCGGGTACTCTTTTGTTTAATGACCGATCTTTATCTATTCCAGCACTAATTGACACTGGGGCTGAAGGGAATTTTTTGGATCGCAAGGTTGTAATTAAGTCTTGTAACCCAGTGGTGGCACTGGACACACCCCTTTCTATGCATGCTTTAGATGGCACTCCCCTTCCAGCCATAACACACTAAACTGAACCGGTCAATCTGTTCTTTGTGTTTTCTTCCATGTCCCCCCTAGTTTTAGGTCATCCCTGGGTTATCAAACACATTCCCCAGATTGATTGGCCAACCAGGACTGTCACACAGTAGAGCAAGGCCTGCCACCGTAAGTGCCTTTGATCATCCATTCCACCCAGTGTTGAGGTCAGGGAGGAAGTCACTTCACCCCCTGATCTGTCTGTAGTCCCCACTGAGTATCACAATCTTGCTGAGGTGTTCAGCAAGGATCATGCTCTGTCACTTTCCCTGCACCGTCCTTATGACTGCGCCACTGACTTGCTACTGGGCACGAAGTATCTGGTCGGACGGCTTTATAGTCTGTCGCACCCGGAACGTGAGGCAATGGAGACCTATATCCAGTACTCCTTGTCTGCTGGGCTGATACGTCCCTCATCGTCCCCACTGGGGGCAGGCTTCTTCTTCAGGAAGAAGGATGGAACCCTGCACCCCTGCATTGATTTCCGGGGGCGGAATGCCATAACGATCCGCAATCGGTACCCACTCCCCCTACTGGATTCTGCATTAAGCCCCCTGCAGGGGGCCTCGATTTTTTCCAAATTAGACCTCAGACATGGTGATCACCTGGTCCGGTGTGTCTGCCTTCAACACACCGCTTGGACATTTTGAATATCCGGTCATGACTTTCGGTCTCACAAACGCTCCCGCCACCTTCCAAGATCTAGTCAATGATGTCCTTCGGGACTTCCTCAACCGGTTTGTATTCATCTATCTCCACGATATCCTCCTTTTTTCTCCGACTCTGAGTAAACACATCAGGCATGTGTGCCCAGTACTCCAGCAGTTGTTGGAGAATCGGTTGTTTGTGAAGGCCCAGAAATGCGAATTCCACCAGTCCACCATTTCCTTCCTTGGTTTTATTATTTCTCCCAACTCTGTCAAGCCAGATCCTGGTAAAGTCACTGCTGTAACTCAATGGCCAGTTCCGACCTCCAGAAAACAGTTACAACAGTTTCTTGGTTTTGCCAATTTTTATTGCAGATTCATTCAAAACTTTAGTCTTGTTGCCTCACCTCTCACAGCTCTTCACCTACCGACCCAGAACCAAGAACGGAAAACCTGATGCCTTATCCTGCCAGTTCAAACTCGCGGCTCCTCCCTCCACATCGGACCCAATTCTGCCTCGTTCCATGGTCGTGGGGGCCCTCACCTGGGATGTTGAGAGAGTCCTCCGGGAGGCTTTGAACAGACATCCAGATCCTGGAGGAGGACCTCCCGGGTGGCTTTTCGTTCCGCCAGAAGCCTAAGCGGAGGTCCTCACCTTCTGTCATGCTTCCAAGCTCGCCGGCCATCCTGGAGGTTCCCGAACTTTAGACCTGGTACATTATTGCTTCTGGTGACCCTCAGTGCTGGCAGACATGCACGCCTTTGTTCAAGCCTGTACCATCTGCGCCAGGGGTAAGTATCTCCATCATCCACCTGCTGGTTTTCTTCACCCGCTTCCCACGCCAAGCCGCCCCTGTTCCCATGACTGCCTGGAATTTGTCACGGGACTGCCTCCATCACAGGGTAACACTGTGGTCCTCACGATTGTGCGTCGGTTTTCCATGGCGGCACACTTTGTGGCTCTGCCGGCTATTCCAACGGCCCAGGAGACTGCTGACCTCCTAGTCCACCATGTGGTGTGGTTGCATGGCATACCCTCAGACATGGTGTTGGACCGAGGACCCCAATTCACCTCTCAGGTCTGGAGGAGCTTTTGTGCAGTGCTTGGGGCCTTGGTCAGCCGGTTCCCATCCGCAGAGCAATGGTCAGGCAGAATTGGCCAACCAGGACCTGGAATCCACCCTGAGGTGTATCTCGTCCTCCCACCCGACTGAATGGAGCACCCACCTTCCTTGGGTTGAATACGCTCACAACTGCCTCGCGGGAAATTCCTCTGCAGACAGAGCTCCCAAGCTTGCTTCATTGGACCGTTTGTGGTTGATCGGGTGATCAACCCTACCTCTGTGCGACTCCGTCTGCCTCGTTCCCTGTGGATCCACTCAGTCTTCCACGTGTCCCAGCTCAAGCCTGTCTGCTCCAGTTCGCTGTGTCCACCTGCTCCGCCTCCTTCTCCTGCCCGGATTATCGACAGTCATCCGACCTGGACGGTCAACAAGATCTTGGATGTTCGTCGCTGTGGTCAGGGTTTCCAGTATCTGGTGGAGTGGGAGGGGTATGGTCCTGAAGAATGCTTCTGGGTCAAGCGGAGCCTCATCTTGGACCCTTCACTCCGGGACTTCTACCGGGAGCATCCTGATCAGCCCGGTAGGTCGCCTGGGGGCTCCCATTGAGGGGAGTACTGTTGTGTGTCGTCCTGGTACCTGCTCTTTCTCTCTCTTCCCAGGTGGCATTCCTTGTGGAGCTGATGAGCACACCTGTCTGCAATCAACCAGCCTCCATATAAACCCTGGTTCAACAGCTCATCAGTGCCAGAAACTCAGTGTTCACGACCTGGTACATGGCCTATTTCTGTATAGAGCCTTTCTGTCTGCGTTCTGTCGCAGTGTTTTCTTGACTCTCTGTTTGGCTACCTGCATGTTTCTTGTCACCTGCTCTAGTTTGGGTCTGAGTAATTGTGAGCAGCCACCCTCATACTGTTTCTCCTCCTCCGCAGTGACACCACTCTCCGTCAGCTCCACAGGGGGCCACCTGGACCATGGACCACTCACAACTCCTCACCTTGGATCTCCACCTGCACACCAGGTCTACCTGGGCTGCGACCTCCTGTTTCGCGGGCCGGGTCTCCACTCTGCAAACCTCCAAATCAGTACACACTACTTATGCAGCTTTTGTCCTTGTAGTCATCCTTTTACAATAAATCTGGTTTACTTTATCCATTCAGCCTCCCTGCACTGGAGTCCAATCCTGGTTTTTGGGTTAAATCCGTAACATAGTCTTTTGAATGGGTTTAAACTTGAAAGGGCCACAAGGCAAGGCTGTTGTCTCTCCCCTACTTTATTTGTTATATTCATTGAGCCCTTGCCCCCAAGCACTAAAGCAGGCCAAGGAAATTGAAGAGGGTAAAATCAGAGACACTGAACATAAAATTGGATTATTTGCAGAAGATGTCTTAATATACCTAAAAACACCAGAAACATGTCTCCCTAAATCAATGAACCTTTTAGACTTTTATGGTTACCTGTCAGAGTACAGACTGAATACTGTGAAAACTCAGGTTTTGTCTCACAATTACAGTCCTCTACAGACATGATGAAACAATATAACTTTAAGTGGGGGATCAATCAATTACTTGGGTATAACAATTACAAGCAACTTAAACAATTTGTATAAAAAACTACATTCCTTTTAATCAGAAAATATACAAAGATATGGAGAAGTGGGAAATGTTGTTAGATTTGAATGCAAGAATAGATATAATTAAGATGTATGTACGATCTAGAATTTTGTATCTGTTTCAGTCTTTGCCAGTGCAAATACATACCTCACAATTTGTAGAGTGGGATAAAAAAAATCTCAATATTTATTTGGAATGGGAGGAAACCAAGAATCAAATATTCAACACTTCAAATACCTAAGAAAGAAGGAGGACTGGTGCTGCCAAACCTCAAAAATTATTACTATGCTGCACAGTTGAAACCCTTGATTTGCTGGTGTACCATCGATTGTTCTACTATAAATTTTCATTGGAGACCTGGTTCTCAGTAGTTAAAAAATATAAGACAGAGAAAGAAATTAATATTTTTAATTGGTTGGCGTACGATACAAACTTCAAACCAGAAATTCATCACTCACTCATCTTCAACCGCTTTTCCGGGTTCGGGTCGCGGGGGCAACAGCTCCAGCAGGGGATCCCAGACTTCCCTTTCCCGGGCCACATTGACCACCTCTGACTGGGGGATCCCGAGGCATACCCAGGCCTCTCCACCTAGTCCTGGCTCTTCCCCGGGGTCTCCTCCCAGATGGACGTGCCTGGAACACCTCCCTTGAGAGGCATCCAGGAAGCATCCTTACCAGATGCCCGAACCACCTCAACTGGCTCCTTTCAACGCAAAGGGGCAGTGACTCTACTCCGAGCTCCCCACGGATGACTGAACATATCACCTCATCTCTTATGCCGCGTTCACACCAGACAACACGCGAGCAACAGTGACGACAGGTTGCCATGCAATCCCTATGGAACGATGCATTGTGGCGCGACAAAAGTTCAAGCCACACAATGCGACACGATGGACGCGAATTAAGCGATTTTGAGCGATTGGTGCGTTTGTGACGCGATATCGCATTGCGTCGCCCTCTTCCCCAAGTTGAAAAATCTGAACTTTTTCGTCTTGTCGCGTCGCGATGACCAATTAGGAACTAGATATGTAGTGGCGCGCGAACGAATCGACCGTGAAGATTATTTTATTTATTAACTACACACATGTATAATAAAACAAATGGTGACTGCTTTATAACACAATTATGACAGAGTTTGAGGGGACAGTGAGCAGCAATCAGATAGACAGATGGAAAGAACCAACCAGGACCTTGAGCCCAACCTCCGGTGCATGTCCGCAGACCATCCCTCTGACTGGAGCTCGGACCTTCCCTGGGTTGAATATGCTCATAATTGCTAAGTGTCCTCTGCCACTGGTCTATCACCTTTTGAAGCCTTGATCGCTTATCAACCCCCGCTCTTCCCAGAGTAAGAAGAGGAACTCTCGGTCCCTTCAGTTCAGGACCACATTCAACACTGCCACCAAATATGGAAACAAGCTCAGTCAGCATTCAAGGAAACACAGGTTCGGACGCACCGCCATGCAGAATAGAGGAAAACCCTTAGCAACGTGAATAAAGTACCGGTCACAGAGCGTTTAAATATTAGTAGCATGAATAAAGTGCAGGTCACAGAGTGTGTAAATATTAGCAGCGTGAATAAACTAGAAGTCGCAGAGTGTGTAAATACTAGCAGTGTGAATAAACTAGAAGTCACAGAGTGTGTAAATACTAGCAGCGTGAATAAACCAGAAGTCACAGAGTGTGTAAATACGAGCAGCGTGAATAAAGTGCAGGTCACAGAGTGTGTAAATATTAGCAGCGTGAAAAAAGTACAGGTCACAGAGCATTTAAATATTAGTAGCATGAATAAAGTGCTGTTCACAGAGCGTGTAAATATTAGACCCATGAAAAAAGTGCACATCACAGAGCGTGTAAATTTTAACAGCGTGAATAAAGTACAGGTCACAGAGCGTGTAAATATTAACAGCATGAATAAAGTACAGGTCACAGAGCATGTAAATATTAACAGCATGTATAACGTACAGGTCACAGAGCGTGTAAATATTAGCAGCGTGAATAAAGTACAGGTCACAGAGCGTGTAAATATTAGCAGCGTGAATAAAGTGCAGGTCACAGAGTGTGTAAATATTAGCAGCGTGAATAAAGTACAGGTCACAGAGCATTTAAATATTAGACCCATGAATAAAGTGCACATCACAGAGCGTGTAAATATTAGACCCATGAATAAAGTGCACATCACAGAGCGTGTAAATATTAGACCCATGAATAAAGTGCACATCACAGAGCGTGTAAATATTAGACCCATGAATAAAGTGCACATCACAGAGCGTGTAAATATTAGCAGCGTGAAAAAGTACAGGTCACAGAGCGTGTAAATATTAGACCCATGAAAAAAGTGCACATCACAGAGCATGTAAATTTTAACAGCGTGAATAAAGTACAGGTCACAGAGCGTGTAAATATTAACAGCGTGAATAACGTACAGGTCACAGAGCGTGTAAATATTAGCAGCGTGAATAACATACAGGTCACAAAGCGTGTAAATATTAGCAGCGTGAATAACGTACAGGTCACAGAGCGTGTAAATATTAGCAGCATGAATAACGTACAGGTCACAGAGCGTGTAAATATTAACAGCGTGAATAAAGTACAGGTCACAGAGCATGTAAATATTAACAGCATGTATAACGTACAGGTCACACAGCGTGTAAATATTAGCAGCGTGAATAAAGTACAGGTCACAGAGCATGTAAATATTAGCAGCGTGAATAAAGTACAGGTCACAGAGCGTGTAAATATTAGCAGCGTGAATAAAGTACAGGTCACAGAGCGTGTAAATATTAGCAGCGTGAATAAAGTACAGGTCACAGAGCATGTAAATATTAACAGCGTGAATAAAGTACAGGTCACAGAGCATGTAAATATTAGCAGCGTGAATAAAGTACAGGTCACAGAGCATGTAAATATTAGCAGCGTGAATAAAGTACAGGTCACAGAGCATGTAAATATTAACAGCGTGAATAAAGTACAGGTCACAGAGCATGTAAATATTAACAGCGTGAATAAAGTACAGGTCACAGAGCGTGTAAATATTAGTAGCATGAATAAAGTACAGGTCACAGAGCGTGTAAATATTAGTAGCGTGAATAAAATACAGGTCACAGAGCATGTAAATATTAACAGCGTGAATAAAGTACAGGTCACAGAGCATGTAAATATTAACAGCGTGAATAAAATACAGGTCACAGAGCATGTAAATATTAACAGCGTGAATAAAGTACAGGTCACAGAGCATGTAAATATTAGCAGCGTGAATAAAGTACAGGTCACAGAGCATGTAAATATTAACAGCGTGAATAAAGTACAGGTCACAGAGCATGTAAATATTAGCAGCGTGAATAAAGTACAGGTCACAGAGCATGTAAATATTAACAGCGTGAATAAAGTACAGGTCACAGAGCATGTAAATATTAGCAGCGTGAATAAAGTACAGGTCACAGAGCGTGTAAATATTAGTAGCGTGAATAAAATACAGGTCACAGAGCATGTAAATATTAGTAGCATGAATAAAGTACAGGTCACAGAGCGTGTAAATATTAACAGCGTGAATAAAGTACAGGTCACAGAGCATGTAAATATTAGTAGCATGAATAAAATACAGGTCACAGAGCATGTAAATATTAGTAGCATGAATAAAGTACAGGTCACAGAGCGTGTAAATATTAACAGCGTGAATAAAGTACAGGTCACAGAGCGTGTAAATATTAGCAGCATGAATAAAGTATAAGTCACAGAGCGTGTGAATATTAGCAGCATGAATAAAGTATAAGTCACAGAGCGTGTGAATATTAGCAGCATGAATAAAGTATAAGTCACAGAGCATGTAAATATTAACAGCGTGAATAAAGTACAGGTCACAGAGCATGTAAATATTAACAGCGTGAATAAAGTGCAGGTCACAGAATGTATAAATAATGACGGCGTGAATCAAATCAAATCAATTTTATTTATATAGCGCCAAATCACAACAAATAACAACAAACTAAACAACACAATAACTTGCTGGTTATTGGTGGTCTGGGAGCAGGCACCGTCTCTACGGGGATGGGGTAATGAGGGGATGGCAGGGGGAGAGAAGCTGCAGAGAGGTGTGTAAGACTACAACTCTGCTTCCTGGTCCCAACCCTGGATAGTCACGGTTTGGAGGATTTAAGAAAATTGGCCAGATTTCTAGAAATGAGAGCTGCTCCATCCAAAGTGGGATGGATGCCGTCTCTCCTAACAAGACCAGGTTTTCCCCAGAAGCTTTGCCAATTATCTATGAAGCACACCTCATTTTTTGGACACCACTCAGACAGCCAGCAATTCAAGGAGAACATGCGGCTAAACATGTCACTCCCGGTCCGATTGGGGAGGGGCGCAGAGAAAACTACAGAGTCCGACATTGTTTTTGCAAAGTTACACACCGATTCAATGTTAATTTTAGTGACCTCTGATTGGCGTAACCGGGTGTCATTACTGCCGACGTGAATTACAATCTTACCAAATTTACGCTTAGCCTTAGCCAGCAGTTTCAAATTTCCTTCGATGTCGCCTGCTCTGGCCCCCGGAAGACAATTCAATCAATCAATCAATCAACTTTTTTCTTATATAGCGCCAAATCACAACAAACAGTTGCCCCAAGGCGCTCCACATTGCAAGGCAAGGCCATACAATAATTATGAAAAACCCCAACGGTCAAAACGACCCCCTATGAGCAAGCACTTGGCCACAGTGGGAAGGAAAAACTCCCTTTTAACAGGAAGAAACCTCCAGCAGAACCAGGCTCAGGGAGGGGCAGTCTTCTGCTGAGACTGGTTGGGGCTGAGGGAAAGAACCAGGAAAAAGAGATCAATCACTAATGATTAAATGCAGAGTGATGCATACGGAGCAAAAAGAGAAAGAAACAGTGCATCATGGGAACCCCCCCACAGTCTACGTCTAAAGCAACATAACCAAGGGATGGTCCAGGGTCACCCGATCCAGCCCTAACTATAAGCCTTAGCGAAAAGGAAAGTTTTAAGCCTAATCTTAAAAGTAGAGAGGGTATCTGTCTCCCTGATCTGAATTGGGAGCTGGTTCCACAGGAGAGGAGCCTGAAAGCTGAAGGCTCTGCCTCCCAATCTACTCTTACAAACCCTAGGAACTACAAGTAAGCCCGCAGTCTGAGAGCGAAGCGCTCTAATGGGGTAATATGGTACTACGAGGTCCCTAAGATAAGATGGGACCTGATTATTCAAAACCTTATAAGTAAGAAGAAGAATTTTAAATTCTATTCTAGCATTAACAGGAAGCCAATGAAGGGAGGCCAACACGGGTGAGATATGCTCTCTCCTGCTAGTCCCCGTCAGTACTCTAGCTGCAGCATTCTGAACCAACTGAAGGCTTTTTAGGGAACTTTAGGACAACCTGATAATAATGAATTACAATAGTCCAGCCTAGAGGAAATAAATGCATGAATTAGTTTTTCAGCATCACTCTGAGACAAGACCTTTCTGATTTTAGAGATATTGCGTAAATGCAAAAAGGCAGTCCTACATATTTGTTTAATATGCGCTTTGAATGACATATCCTGATCAAAAATAACTCCAAGATTTCTCACAGTATTACTAGAGATCAGGGAAATGCCATCCAGAGTAACGATCTGGTTAGACACCATGCTTCTAAGATTTGTGGGGCCAAGTACAATAACTTCAGTTTTATCTGAGTTTAAAAGCAGGAAATTAGAGGTCATCCATGTCTTTATGTCTGTAAGACAATCCTGCAGTTTAGCTAATTGGTGTGTATCCTCTGGCTTCATGGATAGATAAAGCTGGGTATCATCTGCGTAACAATGAAAATTTAAGCAATACCGTCTAATAATACTGCCCAAGGGAAGCATGTATAAAGTGAATAAAATTGGTCCTAGCACAGAACCTTGTGGAACTCCATAATTAACTTTAGTCTGTGAAGAAGATTCCCCATTTACATGAACAAACTGTAATCTATTAGACAAATATGATTCAAACCACCGCAGCGCAGTGCCTTTAATACCTATGACATGCTCTAATCTCTGTAATAAAATTTTATGGTCAACAGTATCAAAAGCAGCACTGAGGTCCAACAGAACAAGCACAGAGATAAGTCCACTGTCCGAAGCCATAAGAAGATCATTTGTAACCTTCACTAATGCTGTTTCTGTACTATGATGAATTCTAAAACCTGACTGAAACTCTTCAAATAGACCATTCCTCTGCAGGTGATCAGTTAGCTGTTTTACAACTACCCTTTCAAGAATCTTTGAGAGAAAAGGAAGGTTGGAGATTGGCCTATAATTAGCTAAGATAGCTGGGTCAAGTGATGGCTTTTTAAGTAATGGTTTAATTACTGCCACCTTAAAGGCCTGTGGTACATAACCAACTAACAAAGATAGATTGATCATATTTAAGATTGAAGCATTAAATAATGGTAGGACTTCCTTGAGCAGCCTGGCAGGAATGGGGTCTAATAAGCATGTTGATGGTTTGGATGAAGTAACTAATCAATCAATCAATCAATTTTTTTTTTATATAGCGCCAAATCACAACAAACAGTTGCCCCAAGGCGCTTTATATTGTAAGGCAAGGCCATACAATAATGATGTAAAACCCCAACGGTCAAAACGACCCCCTGTGAGCAAGCACTTGGCTACAGTGGGAAGGAAAAAACTCCCTTTTAACAGGAAGAAACCTCCAGCAGAACCAGGCTCAGGAAGGGGCAGTCTTCTGCTGGGACTGGTTGGGGCTGAGGGAGAGAACCAGGAAAAAGACATGCTGTGGAGGGGAGCAGAGATCGATCACTAATGATTAAATGCAGAGTGGTGCATACAGAGCAAAAAGAGAAAGAAACAGTGCATCATGGGAACCCCCCAGCAGTCTACGTCTATAGCAGCATAACTAAGGGATGGTTCAGGGTCACCTGATCCAGCCCTAACTATAAGCTTTAGCAAAAAGGAAAGTTTTAAGCCTAATCTTAAAAGTAGAGAGGGTGTCTGTCTCCCTGATCTGAATTGGGAGCTGGTTCCACAGGAGAGGAGCCTGAAAGCTGAAGGCTCTGCCTCCCATTCTACTCTTACAAACCCTAGGAACTACAAGTAAGCCTGCAGTCTGAGAGCGAAGCGCTCTATTGGGGTGATATGGTACTATGAGGTCCCTAAGATAAGATGGGACCTGATTATTCAAAACCTTATAAGTAAGAAGAAGAATTTTAAATTCTATTCTAGAATTAACAGGAAGCCAATGAAGAGAGGCCAATATGGGTGAGATATGCTCTCTCCTTCTAGTCCCCGTCAGCACTCTAGCTGCAGCATTTTGAATTAACTGAAGGCTTTTTAGGGAACTTTTAGGACAACCTGATAATAATGAATTACAATAGTCCAGCCTAGAGGAAATAAATGCATGAATTAGTTTTTCAGCATCACTCTGAGACAAGACCTTTCTGATTTTAGAGATATTGCGTAAATGCAAAAAAGCAGTCCTACATATTTGTTTAATATGCGCTTTGAATGACATATCCTGATCAAAAATGACTCCAAGATTTCTCACAGTATTACTAGAGGTCAGGGTAATGCCATCCAGAGTAAGGATCTGGTTAGACACCATGTTTCTAAGATTTGTGGGGCCAAGAACAATAACTTCAGTTTTATCTGAGTTTAAAAGCAGGAAATTAGAGGTCATCCATGTCTTTATGTCTGTAAGACAATCCTGCAGTTTAGCTAATTGGTGTGTGTCCTCTGGCTTCATGGATAGATAAAGCTGGGTATCATCTGCGTAACAATGAAAATTTAAGCAATACCGTCTAATAATACTGCCTAAGGGAAGCATATATAAAGTGAATAAAATTGGTCCTAGCACAGAACCTTGTGGAACTCCATAATTAACTTTAGTCTGTGAAGAAGATTCCCCATTTACATGATGAATGAAAATAACTCAGACAGAACAATCGGAGAGAAAGAGTCTAACCAAATACCGGCATCACTGAAAGCAGCCAAAGATAACGATACATCTTTGGGATGGTTATGAGTAATTTTTTCTCTAATAGTCAAAATTTTGTTAGCAAAGAAAGTCATGAAGTCATTACTAGTTAAAGTTAATGGAATACTCAGCTCAATAGAGCTCTGACTCTTTGTCAGCCTGGCTACAGTGCTGAAAAGAAACCTGGGGTTGTTCTTATTTTCTTCAATTAGTGATGAGTAGAAAGATGTCCTAGCTTCACGAAGGGCTTTCTTATAGAGCAACAAACTCTTTTTCCAGGCTAAGTGAAGATCTTCTAAATTAGTGAGACGCCATTTCCTCTCCAACTTACGGGTTATCTGCTTTAAGCTACGAGTTTGTGAGTTATACCACGGAGTCAGACACTTCTGATTTAAAGCTCTCTTTTTCAGAGGAGCTACAGCATCCAAAGTTGTCTTCAATGAGGATGTAAAACTATTGACAAGATACTCTAACTCCCTTACAGAGTTTAGGTAGCTACTCTGCTCTATGTTGGTATATGACATTAGAGAACATAAAGAAGGAATCATATCCTTAAACCTAGTTACAGCGCTTTCTGAAAGACTTCTAGTGTAATGAAACTTATTCCCCACTGCAGGGTAGTCCATCAGGGTAAATGTAAATGTTATTAAAAAATGATCAGACAAAAGGGAGTTTTCAGGGAATACTGTTAAGTCTTCTATTTCCATACCATAAGTCAGAACAAGATCTAAAATATGATTAAAGTGGTGGGTGGACTCATTTACTTTTTGAGCAAAGCCGATAGAGTCTAATAATAGATTAAATGCAGTGTTGAGGCTGTCATTCTCAGCATCTGTGTGGATGTTAAAATCGCCCACTATAATTATCTTATCTGAGCTAAGCACTAAGTCAGACAAAAGGTCTGAAAATTCACAGAGAATAATTGACTATGGTTGCTGGTCTCGCTAACTTCTCATTTCTCAAAACAGAGTCGCCAATAACCAGAGTTTGATCCTCGGCGGGTGTGTCGTCGAGTGGGGAAAAAGGGTTAGAAATGTGAACAGGTTGGAGGTGTACACGGGGCTTCTGTTTAGAACTACGCTTCCTCCTCACCCAGTCGGCCTGCTTTCCCGGCTGCTCGGGATCTGCTGGAAGGGAACTAATGGCGGCTAAGCTACCTTGGTCCGCACCGACTACAGGGGCCTGGCTAGCTGTAGAATTTTCCACGGTGCGGAGCCGAGTGTCCAATTCGCCCAGCCTGGCCTCCAAAGCTACAAATAAGCTACACTTATTACAAGTACCGTTACTGCTAAAGGAGGCCGAGGAATAACTAAACATTTCACACCCAGAGCAGAAAAGTGCAGGAGAGACAGGAGAAGCCGCCATGCTAAATCGGCTAAGAGCTAGTAGCTGCGCTAAGCTAGCGGATTCCTAAAAACACACAAAGTGAATAATGTGTAAATAATTTAGAGGTGATTCACCAGAGGGAGTGCTTTAGTTAAGGCATGTAAAGATTACACTGTGAAACAAATTGTTATCTAGTTATCTAGATCAATCTAACTGCGCAGATTAAACAGCTAACAGATACAGCAAAACACCACTGTGCTCCGGAACAGGAAGTGATACAATACCGCAGTGAGAGCCAACCACCAGTAGAGGCAAGCAAGAGTCGTGAATAAAGTACAGGTCACAGAGTGTGAAAATATTAACAGGGTGAATAAAGTTCAGGTTGCAGAACGTATAAACATCAGCGGCGTGAATAAAGTATAGGTCACAGAGCATGTAAATATTAGCAGCGTGAATAAAGTACAATTCACAGAATATAAATATTACAGCGTGAATAAAGTACAAGTCACAGAGCGTGTAAATATTAGCAGCGTGAATAAAGTGCAGATCACAGAACGTATAAATAACGGCAGTGTGAATAAAGTACAGGTCACAGAGTGTGTAAATATTAGCAGCATGAATAAAGTACAGGTCACAGAGAGTATAAATATTACAGCGTGAATAAAGTACAAGTCACAGAGCGTGCAAATATTAGCAGTGTACATACGAGGTCTGTCCAAAAAGTATCAGACCTTTTTATTTTTTTCAAAAACCTTATGGATTTGAATCACGTGTGCTTGCATGAGCCAAGCTTGAACCTTCGTGCGCATGCGTGATTTTTTTCACACCTGTCGGTTGCGTCATTCGCCTGTGAGTAGGCTTTGAGTGAGCACTGGTCCTCCCCCCTCGTTGGATTTTCATTGCAAGGAAAATGTCTTAACGATTGGAGCAGCGCTGAGTCAAATTTTTCCAGAAACTGTGAGAGACAGCCAGGTGGAAACCATTCGGAAGATTCAGACGGCTTTCGGTGGCTTTTCAGTCGAGTGAGTATCAGAGGAATTGTGTAAGAGTTGGACATGTCACAACATGTCCTGTGAGACTTCCAACTTCCGCATGTCTTTCATTACAAAATCTCCTGTAACAGTGGAATGTGCCAAAAAAGTGCTGATGTCCACCTCTTTTGCAATTTCTCTGGTAGTCAGACGACGTCCCGGATCAACACAGCGTTCACTTTGAAAATGATCTGGTCGTTTCAGCCTGTTGATGGCCGCTCGGAGTGCGGCACACCCTCCGCCATTGTGCGCCGTCTTTAAACCGGTTGTAACACTTCTTAATCTGTGTGATGCCCATAGGATTGTCACCGAAAGCCGTCTGAATCTTCCTAATGGTTTCCACCTGGCTGTCTCTCATAGTTTTTGATGCAGCAAAGCTCCAAATTGTTCAGACATTGTCCTCGCAATGAAAATCCAATGAGGGGGGTGGACCAGTGCTCACACAAAGCCTGCTCACAGGGGAATGATGCAACCGACGGGCATGAAAAAAATCACGCATGCGCATGAAGGTTCAAGGTTGGCTCATGCAAGCACACATGATTCAAATCCATATGGTTTTTGAAAAAAATAAAAAGGTCTGATACTTTTTGGACAGACCTTGTATTAGCAGCATGAATAAAGTACAGGTCACAGAGCGTGTAAATACTACAGCTTGAATAAAGTACAGGTCACAGAGCGTGTAAATATTACAGCATGAATAAAGTACAGTTCACAGAGCGTTTAAATATTAGCAGCGTGAATAAAGTGCAGATCACAGAACGTATAAATAACGGCAGTGTGAATAAAGTACAGGTCACAGAGCGTGTAAATATTAGCAGTGTGAATAAAGTACAGTTCACAGAGCGTGTACATATTAGCAGCATGAATAAAGTACAGGTCACAGAGTGTGTAAATATTACAGCGTGAATAAAGTACAGTTCACAGGGCGTTTAAATATTATCAGCGTGAATAAAGTGCAGATCACAGAACGTATAAATAACGGCAGTGTGAATAAAGTACAGTTCACAGAGCGTGTAAATATTAGCAGCGTGAATAAAGTACAGTTCACAGAGCGTGTAAATATTACAGCGTGAATAAAGTACAAGTCACAGAGCGTGTACATATTAGCAGCATGAATAAAGTACAGGTCAGAGTGTGTAAATATTACAGCGTGAATAAAGTACAGTTCACAGAGCGTTTAAATATTAGCAGCGTGAATAAAGTGCAGATCACAGAACGTATAAATAACGGCAGTGTGAATAAAGTACAGGTCACAGAGTGTGTAAATATTACAGCGTGAATAAAGTGCAGAGCGTGTAAATATTAGCAGCGTGAACAAAGCGCAGATCACAGAACGTATAAATAACGGCAGTGTGAATAAAGTACAGGTCACAGAGCGTGTAAATATTAGCAGCGTGAATAAAGTACAGGTCACAGAGCGTGTAAATATTAGCAGCGTGAATAAAGTACAGGTCACAGAGCGTGTAAATATTAGCAGTGTGAATAAAGTACAGGTCACAGAGCGTTTAAATATAAGCAGCGTGAATAAAGTACAGGTTGCAGAACGTATAAAGATCAGCGGAGTGAATAAAGTGCAGATCACAGAGCGTGTAAATATTAGCAGTGTGAATAAAGTTCAGGTCGCAGAACGTATAAATGTCAGCGGCGTGAATAAAATACAGGTCACAGAGCATTTAAATATTACAGTGTGAATAAAGTACAGTTCACAGAGCGTGTAAATATTACAGCGTGAATAAAGTACAGTTCACAGAGCGTGTAAATATTACAGCGTGAATAAAGTACAAGTCACAGAGCGTGTACATATTAGCAGCATGAATAAAGTACAGGTCACAGAGCGTGTAAATACTACAGCTTGAATAAAGTACAGGTCACAGAGCGTGTAAATATTACAGCGTGAATAAAGTACAGTTCACAGAGCGTTTAAATATTAGCAGCGTGAATAAAGTGCAGATCACAGAACGTATAAATAACGGCAGTGTGAATAAAGTACAGGTCACAGAGCGTGTAAATATTAGCAGTGTGAATAAAGTACAGTTCACAGAGCGTGTAAATATTAGCAGCGTGAATAAAGTACAGTTCACAGAGTGTGTAAATATTACAGCGTGAATAAAGTACAAGTCACAGAGCGTGTACATATTAGCAGCATGAATAAAGTACAGGTCACAGAGTGTGTAAATATTACAGCGTGAATAAAGTACAGTTCACAGAGCGTTTAAATATTAGCAGCGTGAATAAAGTGCAGATCACAGAACGTATAAATAACGGCAGTGTGAATAAAGTACAGGTCACAGAGTGTGTAAATATTACAGCGTGAATAAAGTGCAGAGCGTGTAAATATTACAGCGTGAATAAAGTGCAGAGCGTGTAAATATTACAGCGTGAATAAAGTGCAGAGCGTGTAAATATTAGCAGCGTGAACAAAGCGCAGATCACAGAACGTATAAATAACGGCAGTGTGAATAAAGTACAGGTCACAGAGCGTGTAAATATTAGCAGTGTGAATAAAGTACAGGTCACAGAGCGTGTAAATATTAGCAGCGTGAATAAAGTACAGGTCACAGAGCGTGTAAATATTAGCAGTGTGAATAAAGTACAGTTCACAGAGCGTTTAAATATAAGCAGCGTGAATAAAGTACAGGTTGCAGAATGTATAAATATCAGAATGTGAATAAAGTGCAGATCACAGAGCGTGTAAATATTAGCAGCGTGAATAAAGTACAGGTTGCAGAACGTATAAATAGCGGAGTGAATAAAATACAGGTCACAGAGCATTTAAATATTACAGTGTGAATAAAGTACAGTTCACAGAGCGTGTAAATATTAGCAGCGTGAATAAAGTTCAGGTCGCAGAATGTATAAATGTCAACGGCGTGAATAAAGTACAGCTCACAGAGCGTTTAAATATAAGCAGCGTGAATAAAGTGCAGATCACAGAACGTATAAATAACGGCAGTGTGAATAAAGTACAGTTCACAGAGCGTGTAAATATTACAGCGTGAATAAAGTACAAGTCACAGAGCGTGTACATATTAGCAGCATGAATAAAGTACAGGTCACAGAGTGTGTAAATATTACAGCGTGAATAAAGTACAGTTCACAGAGCGTTTAAATATTAGCAGCGTGAATAAAGTGCAGATCACAGAACGTATAAATAACGGCAGTGTGAATAAAGTACAGGTCACAGAGTGTGTAAATATTACAGCGTGAATAAAGTGCAGAGCGTGTAAATATTACAGCATGAATAAAGGGCAGAGCGTGTAAATATTACAGCGTGAATAAAGTGCAGAGCGTGTAAATATTAGCAGCGTGAACAAAGCGCAGATCACAGAACGTATAAATAACGGCAGTGTGAATAAAGTACAGGTCACAGAGCGTGTAAATATTAGCAGCGTGAATAAAGTACAGGTCACAGAGCGTGTAAATATTAACAGCGTGAATAAAGTACAGGTCACAGAGCGTTTAAATATAAGCAGCGTGAATAAAGTACAGGTTGCAGAACGTATAAAGATCAGCGGAGTGAATAAAGTGCAGATCACAGAGCGTGTAAATATTAGCAGTGTGAATAAAGTTCAGGTCGCAGAACGTATAAATGTCAGCGGCGTGAATAAAATACAGGTCACAGAGCATTTAAATATTACAGTGTGAATAAAGTACAGTTCACAGAGCGTGTAAATATTACAGCGTGAATAAAGTACAGTTCACAGAGCGTGTAAATATTACAGCGTGAATAAAGTACAGGTCACAGAGCGTGTAAATACTACAGCTTGAATAAAGTACAGGTCACAGAGCGTGTAAATATTACAGCGTGAATAAAGTACAGTTCACAGAGCGTTTAAATATTAGCAGCGTGAATAAAGTGCAGATCACAGAACGTATAAATAACGGCAGTGTGAATAAAGTACAGGTCACAGAGCGTGTAAATATTAGCAGTGTGAATAAAGTACAGTTCACAGAGCGTGTAAATATTAGCAGCGTGAATAAAGTACAGTTCACAGAGCGTGTAAATATTACAGCGTGAATAAAGTACAAGTCACAGAGCGTGTACATATTAGCAGCATGAATAAAGTACAGGTCACAGAGTGTGTAAATATTACAGCGTGAATAAAGTACAGTTCACAGAGCGTTTAAATATTAGCAGCGTGAATACAGTGCAGATCACAGAACGTATAAATAACGGCAGTGTGAATAAAGTACAGGTCACAGAGTGTGTAAATATTACAGCGTGAATAAAGTGCAGAGCGTGTAAATATTACAGCGTGAATAAAGTGCAGAGCGTGTAAATATTAGCAGCGTGAACAAAGCGCAGATCACAGAACGTATAAATAACGGCAGTGTGAATAAAGTACAGGTCACAGAGCGTGTAAATATTAGCAGTGTGAATAAAGTACAGGTCACAGAGCGTGTAAATATTAGCAGCGTGAATAAAGTACAGGTCACAGAGCGTGTAAATATTACAGCGTGAATAAAGTACAGTTCACAGAGCGTTTAAATATTAGCAGCGTGAATAAAGTGCAGATCACAGAACGTATAAATAACGGCAGTGTGAATAAAGTACAGGTCACAGAGCGTGTAAATATTAGCAGTGTGAATAAAGTACAGTTCACAGAGCGTGTAAATATTAGCAGCGTGAATAAAGTACAGTTCACAGAGCGTGTAAATATTACAGCGTGAATAAAGTACAAGTCACAGAGCGTGTACATATTAGCAGCATGAATAAAGTACAGGTCACAGAGTGTGTAAATATTACAGCGTGAATAAAGTACAGTTCACAGAGCGTTTAAATATTAGCAGCGTGAATAAAGTGCAGATCACAGAACGTATAAATAACGGCAGTGTGAATAAAGTACAGGTCACAGAGTGTGTAAATATTACAGCGTGAATAAAGTGCAGAGCGTGTAAATATTACAGCGTGAATAAAGTGCAGAGCGTGTAAATATTAGCAGCGTGAACAAAGCGCAGATCACAGAACGTATAAATAACGGCAGTGTGAATAAAGTACAGGTCACAGAGCGTGTAAATATTAGCAGTGTGAATAAAGTACAGGTCACAGAGCGTGTAAATATTAGCAGCGTGAATAAAGTACAAGTCACAGAGCGTGTACATATTAGCAGCATGAATAAAGTACAGGTCACAGAGTGTGTAAATATTACAGCGTGAATAAAGTACAGTTCACAGAGCGTTTAAATATTAGCAGCGTGAATAAAGTGCAGATCACAGAACGTATAAATAACGGCAGTGTGAATAAAGTACAGGTCACAGAGTGTGTAAATATTACAGCGTGAATAAAGTGCAGAGCGTGTAAATATTACAGCGTGAATAAAGTGCAGAGCGTGTAAATATTAGCAGCGTGAACAAAGCGCAGATCACAGAACGTATAAATAACGGCAGTGTGAATAAAGTACAGGTCACAGAGCGTGTAAATATTAGCAGTGTGAATAAAGTACAGGTCACAGAGCGTGTAAATATTAGCAGCGTGAATAAAGTACAGGTCACAGAGCGTGTAAATATTAGCAGTGTGAATAAAGTACAGTTCACAGAGCGTTTAAATATAAGCAGCGTGAATAAAGTACAGGTTGCAGAACGTATAAATATCAGAATGTGAATAAAGTGCAGATCACAGAGCGTGTAAATATTAGCAGCGTGAATAAAGTACAGGTTGCAGAACGTATAAATAGCGGAGTGAATAAAATACAGGTCACAGAGCATTTAAATATTACAGTGTGAATAAAGTACAGTTCACAGAGCGTGTAAATATTAGCAGCGTGAATAAAGTTCAGGTCGCAGAATGTATAAATGTCAGCGGCGTGAATAAAGTACAGCTCACAGAGCGTTTAAATATAAGCAGCGTGAATAAAGTACAGGTTGCAGAATGTATAAATATCAGCGGAGTGAATAAAGTACAGGTCGCAGAACGTATAAATGTCAGCGGCGTGAATAAAGTACAGTTCACAGAGCGTGTAAATATTAGCTTCATGAATAAAGTTCAATTTTCAACTTCAATTCAATTTATTTTCATTTATATAGCGCCAAATCACAACAGAGTTGCCTCAAAGCGCTTCACACAGGTAAGGTCTAACCTTACCAACCCCCAGAGCAACAGTGGTAAGAAAAACTCCCTCTGAGGAAGAAACCTCAAGCAGACCAGAGTCAAAGAGGTGACCCTCTGCTTGGGCCATGATACAGACACAAATTACAGAACAATTCACAGAACGAATATACAGGAAATGCTGTTGGCGTACAGGACAGGAGGGTCTCCAGCACAAATACCACACCCATCTCTGGATGGAGCTGCACCTTAAACAGAGGAAAAAAACAGAATCAGGCATCAGAAAGACAAAAAATACAGTATAATTTGTCAGCATTAAACAACAAGAAAAACAGAAGAAATACTAAGGTGATCGACGCCACTAGCCCTAAGCTTCACTAAAAGACCCAGAATTTAGGTAAAGTTGAGGCCGCGGTCCGCTCCAATTACTAATAAAATGAATTAAAAGAGTAAAAAGTGTAAAATAAAACTGTACCAGTATGCTGCCATATGAAAGAGAAAATAAGTGCGTCTTAAGTCTGGACTTGAAAGTCTCCACAGAATCTGACTGTTTTATTGACGCAGGGAGATCATTCCACAGAACAGGGGCACGATAAGAGAAAGCTCTGTGACCCACAGACTTCTTATTCACCTTAGGGACACAAAGTAGTCCTGCACCCTGAGAACGTGAAGCCCGGGCAGGTACGTAAGGTTTAATTAGGTCAGTTAGGTAGGGAGGTGCCAGTCCATGAACAATTTTATAGGTTAGTAGCAGAACCTTAAAATCTGATCTCACTGGGACAGGAAGCCAGTGAAGAGACGCCAAAATGGGTGTAATGTGGTCGAACTTTCTGCTTCGTGTCAAAAGTCTGGCTGCAGTATTTTGAACCACTTGGAGACCCCTAATGCTAGACTGCGGGATACCAGAAAATAGAACATTGCAGTAGTCCAATCTAGAAGAGATAAATGCATGGATCAGGGTCTCAGCATCAGCCATAGACAGGACAGGATGGGATGAATCTTCACTATATTTCACAGGTGGAAGAAAGCAGTCCTCATAATATTTCTAATGTGGAGGCCAAAGGACAACAAAGGATCAAAAATTACCCCAAGGTTCCTCACTTTGTCAGTGTGATGTATGACACACGAGCTGAGGCTGAGTGTTAACTGGTCAAATTGATGCCGATGTCTCACTGGACCAAGAACCATCATTTCAGTCTTATCAGAGTTTAAAAGTAGGACGTTTCTAGACATCCAACTTCTCACTGATGCAAGGCAATCTTCTAAGGATTTTATGGGAATGAGATTACCAGCAGTTATCGGCATGTATAACTGAGTATCATCTGCATAGCAGTGAAAGGTAATCCCAAAACGCCGCAATATGTGCCCAAGGGGTGCTATATAAAGGGAGAAATGCAGGAGGCCTAAGACAGACCCCTGTGGAACCCCAAATTTCATGTCACTAAGGTTAGAGTTAGTGTTACTGTACAAAACACAGTGAGAACGACTGTTCAAGTATGACATCAGCCATGCAAGGGCACTCCCAGTAATCCCAAAATGATTTTCCAGCCTATCAAGTAGAATATGATGATCCACTGTATCAAATGCAGCACTGAGATCTAACAGCAACAGAACCGTAGTGGTGTCCGAATCCATTGTAAGCAGAAGATCATTCACCACTTTAGTGAGAGCCGTCTCTGTGGAATGATATTTTCTAAAAGCAGACTGCAGTGGCTCAAAGAGATTATTCTCAGTAAGATAGTCCACGAGCTGCCGTGACACCACTTTTTCCAAGATTTTAGAGAAAAATTATAGATTTGATATCGGCTGATAGTTTTTCAATACACTAGGGTCAAGATTAGGTTTCTTAAGTAATGGTTTAATCACTGCAGATTTGAAACATTTAGGAAAAGATCCAGAAGTTAAAGAAAGATTAATAATTTCCAGCACAGTCGGCCCAAGAGTGGACCACAGGTCCTTAAACAGTTTTGTTGGTATAGGATCAAAGAAACAGGTTGTGCTTTTTGTTGACATGAGGAGTTTTGTCAGCACGCCTAGTGAGATACTATCAAACTCTGTAAATCTAGGTAATACTTCAGTAGTGGCGCCCACATCAACAGCAGGGTGTAGTGGCCGGGATATGTTTAACCTGATGTCTTCTATTTTCTTCCCAAAGTAATCCAGGAAATCTTGTGCTGTAAAAGGAGAGCGAACTACAGGTGGTTGTCCATGAATAAGTGCTGCCACTGTGTGGAACAAGAACTTTGAGTTATGCTTGTTTTTGTTGATCAAATCAGAGTAGTAAGTCTGCTTTGTAGCCAATAATGCATGCTTATGGTCTAAGATAGCATCACGCCACGCAAGGTGAAATACTTCTAATTTTGAATGACGCCATTTCCTTTCTAGACCTCTTGCTTTATGCTTGAGGTCACACAGATAATCATTGAACCAAGGTGACTGTGATTCGGGGAGCGCGGTTTTAACACAGGTGGTGCAATCATGTCGAGTGTAGTTTTGAGCACTGAGTTTAAACTATCCACAAGTCTGTCTACTGACTGGGTATTTATCAAATGTGAAGCTAAGACATCAGGCAGTCTAGCTTCGAGTTCAGTCTTAGTTGAGGAGTTGATGCATCGCCGTAAAGATATATAAAGTTGTTGTTCCACTAAACACGGCAGCGAAACTGTAAACTTAATAAGTGAGTGATCAGACACCACTGATGTAAGAGGCATGATGTCAATATTCGTGACAGCAATACCACGTGCGAAAACCAGAACCAGGGTATTTCCACTAATGTGCGTCGAATCCCGAATGCATTGCCGAAAGGGGAGGGGATCAGAAGACTTATTTATATGAATGTTAAAGTCACCAATGATCAGAATGTTATCTACACTAGATGACAAATTAGAGATGAACGCACCAAATTCATCTAAGAATTCAGAATATGTACAGTGACAAAGTAATACGGCTGATTTTTATTCTTCTGACCTTGGCAATATGTAATATCCTGAGCAGAGCGGAGAATCAGATGCTCAAATGAGTGATATTTGTGACCCCCAACAGCTAATAAGCTAAACCGAGATTTATAAATAAGAGCAACACCCCCACCTTGCTTCGCACCATGAGGGACGTGACTAAATGTATATGCTGGTGGGCAGGCCTCATTTAAGGGGAGGACAGCTGTAGGTTTAAGCCAGGTTTCACATAGCCCAATCATATCTAAGTGATGATCAATAATTAGATCATTGATCAACAATGACTTTGAGGACAGTGATCTTATGTTAATGAGACCCAGACTGAGGACCTCAGTGGGGGTGACAGTTGAACTGTTTGGGTTTAGGGATGGTTCCAGGGTAGCATATATAAGATGCCTCGAAGTAGGTTTGGGTTTAAGACATTCCACGTGCTTTTAGGAAGCAGACACGAAATCTTTGCTATTGCTGAACAACCATTGGGCCATCCTCAATTTCAACATCATCCAATATAGTAATGGGTATTAAGTTTGGAAAGCATATCCCTCTATGATTTTTATGGACACGACTACAGAAGAAGGCCACAGTCTCAACTTGTTGAAATTCCCTCCCTGGCAAATTTATTTATTTATTTATATTTATATAGCGCCAAATCACAACAAACAGTCGCCCCAAGGTGCTTTATATTGTAAGGCAAGGCCATACAATAATTACGGAAAACCCCAACGGTCAAAACGACCCCCTGTGAGCAAGCACTTGGCGACAGTGGGAAGGAAAAACTCCCTTTTAACAGGAAGAAACCTCCAGCAGAACCAGGCTCAGGGAGGGGCAGTCTTCTGCTGGGACTGGTTGGGGCTGAGGGAGAGAACCAAGAAAAAGACATGCTGTGGAGGGGAGCAGAGATCAATCACTAATGATTAAATGCAGAGTGGTGCATACAGAGCAAAAAGAGAAAGAAACACTCAGTGCATCATGGGAACCCCCCAGCAGTCTAAGTCTATAGCAGCATAACTAAGGGATGGTTCAGGGTCACCTAGAGTAGAGAGGGTGTCTGTCTCCCTGATCTGAATTGGGAGCTGGTTCCACAGGAGAGGAGCCTGAAAGCTGAAGGCTCTGCCTCCCATTCTACTCTTACAAACCCTAGAAACTACAAGTAAGCCTGCAGTCTGAGAGCGAAGCCCTCTATTGGGGTGATATGGTACTATGAGGTCCCTAAGATAAGATAGGACCTGATTATTCAAAACCTTATAAGTAAGAAGAAGAATTTTAAATTCTATTCTAGAATTAACAGGAAGCCAATGAAGAGAGGCCAATATGGCTGAGATATGCTCTCTCCTGCTAGTCCCCGTTAGTACTCTAGCTGCAGCATTTTGAATTAACTGAAGGCTTTTCAGGGAACTTTTAGGACAACCTGATAATAATGAATTACAATAGTCCAGCCTAGAGGAAATAAATGCATGAATTAGTTTTTCAGCATCACTCTGAGACAAGACCTTTCTAATTTTAGAGATATTGCGTAAATGCAAAAAAGCAGTCCTACATATTTGTTTAATATGCGCTTTGAATGACATATCCTGATCAAAAATGACTCCAAGATTTCTCACAGTATTACTAGAGGTCAGGGTAATGCCATCCAGAGTAAGGATCTGGTTAGACACCATGTTTCTAAGATTTGTGGGGCCAAGTACAATAACTTCAGTTTTATCTGAGTTTAAAAGCAGGAAATTAGAGGTCATCCATGTCTTTATGTCTGTAAGACAATCCTGCAGTTTAGCTAATTGGTGTGTGTCCTCTGGCTTCATGGATAGATAAAGCTGGGTATCATCTGCGTAACAATGAAAATTTAAGCAATGCCGTCTAATAATACTGCCTAAGGGAAGCATGTATAAAGTGAATAAAACTGGTCCTAGCACAGAACCTTGTTGAACTCCATAATTAACCTTAGTCTGTGAAGAAGATTCCCCATTTACATGAACAAATTGTAATCTATTAGATAAATATGATTCAAACCACCGCAGTGCAGTGCCTTTAATACCTATGGCATGCTCTAATCTCTGTAATAAAATTTTATGGTCAACAGTATCAAAAGCAGCACTGAGGTCTAACAGAACAAGCACAGAGATGAGCCCACTGTCTGAGGCCATAAGAAGATCATTTGTAACCTTCACTAATGCTGTTTCTGTACTATGATGAATTCTAAAACCTGACTGAAACTCTTCAAATAGACCATTCCTCTGCAGATGATCAGTTAGCTGTTTTACAACTACCCTTTCAAGAATTTTTGAGAGAAAAGGAAGGTTGGAGATTGGCCTATAATTAGCTAAGATAGCTGGGTCAAGTGATGGCTTTTTAAGTAATGGTTTAATTACTGCCACCTTAAAAGCCTGTGGTACATAGCCAACTAATAAAGATAGATTGATCGTATTTAAGATCGAAGTATTAAATAATGGTAGGGCTTCCTTGAGCAGCCTGGTAGGAATGGGGTCTAATAGACATGTTGATGGTTTGGATGAAGTAACTAATGAAAATAACTCAGACAGAACAATCGGAGAGAAAGAGTCTAACCAAATACCGGCATCACTGAAAGCAGCCAAAGATAACGATATGTCTTTGGGATGGTTATGAGTAATTTTTTCTCTAATAGTTAAAATTTTATTAGCAAAGAAAGTCATGAAGTCATTACTAGTTAAAGTTAAAGGAATACTCGGCTCAATAGAGCTCTGACTCTTTGTCAGCCTGGCTACAGTGCTGAAAAGAAACCTGGGGTTGTTCTTATTTTCTTCAATTAGTGATGAGTAGTAAGATGTCCTAGCTTTACAGAGGGCTTTTTTATAGAGCAACAGACTCTTTTTCCAGGCTAAGTGAAGATCTTCTAAATTAGTGAGACGCCATTTCCTCTCCAACTTACGGGTTATCTGCTTTATCTGCTTTAATAAACTGCACTATCACCATAATGGATTTTCTGCACTAAATTTCCCGCTAAGCTAATGGATTCCACACCCACATTTGTCATAAGCCTTGCAGGGTCTCTAATCACCTGCTCCGTGGCCTGCTGTAGATTCCTAATGTTACCCTCCCTGTAGAGCTGTAAAGCCTTGCTGTCTACAAAACTGCACCAGCCACCTATTTAATGATGTCAGCCTGCTAAACACCTCATCAGTACCCCGTTAGGGGAGGGGACCAGAGACTATTAATCGATGCCAACACATCTTTCTGGCAAGATCACAAGTCCTCTCTATGTCCATTTTTGTGACCTCTGAGTGCTTCATCCTGATATCATTGGTGCCAACGTGAATAACTATGTGACTATATCTCATGTCATGTTCCTTCATCTGTCTTCCCTTCTGCAGCGTCAGCACCCTAAGATGAGATGCAATGTTGGGAGCTCTGGCCCCAGGAATACATTTAACATGAGCCGGCATCTGTAACCTGACTTTGTGGGTGATAGAATCCCCTATCACTAAAGTCTGGTGTTTCGGCCTGGAGACAGGAGTGGAAGTCACTTGTGGGCTCAGAGAATTCACATCTGGCAAATCCAAGGGGGAGAACCGACTCACAGTTCGCAGTGGCAAGTGTGATCGGGGTGCCACAACCGGGCACTAGGCCCTACAGGGCTTCCTCCGCCTAGCCACAGTCCGAAAGCCGTCCTCCACAGCCGGCATTTCTAAGCTGATGCTAATGGGCTCACGAGCCGGCCCAACACTAACCTCATCTGGAGTGCCCGTAACATCTAACTCCACTCCGCTAAGAAGCTGCTCTAAATTAAGCCCAGGTTACACATAGACGGTTTTGTCGGCGGGCAGTACGTAGACTGAAGTTTGCGGTAGTTCCGGCTGTTTTCGCGGTGGAAAGGGGCAGAGCATTTCACTGGTGTTATGAGCGCCATACTAGCCGCAAATACGCGGATAAAACACCGCTAAATCCGCCGAATAAAGCGGAGTTTTGACGCTGTAGCATCCGGCACACGTCAGGCAACGGGGGTTAATACCCAGTTCTATCCTTTACAATTGTTGTGTGGGCCGCTGAAGAGGAGGTACTGCTGGCCCACCACCAGAAGGCGCCCTGCCTGAAGTGCGGGCTTCAGGCACGAGAGGGCACTGCCGCCTCAGGAACAAGATGTGGTGACAGCTGTCACCCATCATCCGTGACAGCTGTCACTAATCAACACATCTGGTATAAAAGCAGGAAGACACCTCCACCAAACTGCCGAGATATCATCTTCATCTGGAGGTAATACTCTCAGCCCTTTTTGTGAGATTTATAAATCTGTTATTGTGAGTGTTTGCAGGAGAACCGGTCGTTTTTGCGGAGGCTGTGCAAGACGGCGCTCCTTTTCATCTGAGACCGCTGCAACGTGTTGAGTGAGAGGTGGAGGTGGCATTCCCACCATTGTTACTGGGTGTTCACACAACCACCCTTTGACTATCTTTTGCTTTCTGCCAGCAATACCAGATCCGACACGCCGGGAAGGTGGCCACCTGGGGACTCCGGGACTTGGCGGCTCCAGTATTCCTCGGGTTCAGGTGGCGGTGGAAATCGTGTGGTTCCGGTTCGTTTCCAGACGGGCGTCTCCTATCGTCGAGCCTGCCCACACGACACCTTTATTTATTGACTGTTGCACATTCTGAATCTGCTGTGTTTGGTTGTGATATTCACAACAGTAAAGTGTTATAATTTGACTCCTTCCATTGTCTGTTCATTTATGCCCCCTGTTGTGGGTCCGTGTCACTACACTTTCCCAACAACCATCGCAGGTTAAGACGCGCGTGAGAGCGGCGGTGTTCTGCTGCCGCCGATAATGCCCTGTGTACCGCTGGATTTATCCAGGCAAATCCTGTGTTACTCCAGGAACTTTTGCAATACTTTTGCAATACTCACTGCGGTATTGTATCACTTCCTGTTCCGGAGCACAGCGGTGTTTTTCTGTATCTGTTAGCTGTTTAATCTGCGCAGTTAGATTGATCTAGTTATCTAGAATACGATTTGTTTCACAGTGTAATCTTTACATGCCTTAACTAAAGCACTCCCTCTGCTGAATCACCTCTAAATTATTTACACATTATTCACTTTGCGTGTTTTTAGGAATCCGCTAGCTTAGCGTAGCTACTAGCTCTTAGCCGATTTAGCATGGCGGCTTCTCGTGTCTCTCCCGCACTTTTCTGCTCTGGGTGTGAAATGTTTAGTTATTCCTCGGCCTCCTTTAGCAGTAACGGTACTTGTAATAAGTGTAGCTTATTCGTAGCTTTGGAGGCCAGGCTGGGCGAATTGGACACTCGGCTCCGCACCGTGGAAAATTCTACAGCTAGCCAGGCCCCTGTAGTCGGTGCGGACCAAGGTAGCTTAGCCGCCGTTAGTTACCCCCTGGCAGATCCCGAGCAGCCGGGAAAGCAGGCTGATTGGGTGACTGTGAGGAGGAAGCGTAGCCCTAAACAGAAGCCCCATGTACACCGCCAACCCGTTCACATCTCTAACCGTTTTTCCCCACTCGACGACACACCCACCGAGGATCAAACTCTGGTTATTGGCGACTCTGTTTTGCGAAATGTGAAGTTAGCGACACCAGCAACCATAGTCAATTGTCTTCCGGGGGCCAGAGCAGGCGACATTGAAGGAAATTTGAAACTGCTGGCTAAGGCTAAGCGTAAATTTGGTAAGATTGTAATTCACGTCGGCAGTAATGACACCCGGTTACGCCAATCGGAGGTCACTAAAATTAACATTAAATCGGTGTGTAACTTTGCAAAAACAATGTCGGACTCTGTAGTTTTCTCTGGGCCCCTCCCCAATCAGACCGGGAGTGACATGTTTAGCCGCATGTTCTCCTTGAATTGCTGGCTGTCTGAGTGGTGTCCAAAAAATGAGGTGGGCTTCATAGATAATTGGCAAAGCTTCTGGGGAAAACCTGGTCTTGTTAGGAGAGACGGCATCCATCCCACTTTGGATGGAGCAGCTCTCATTTCTAGAAATCTGGCCAATTTTCTTAAATCCTCCAAACCGTGACTATCCAGGGTTGGGACCAGGAAGCAGAGTTGTAGTCTTACACACCTCTCTGCAGCTTCTCTCCCCCTGCCATCCCCTCATTACCCCATCCCCGTAGAGACGGTGCCTGCTCCCAGACTACCAATAACCAGCAAAAATCTATTTAAGCATAAAAATTCAAAAAGAAAAAATAATATAGCACCTTCAACTGCACCACAGACTAAAACAGTTAAATGTGGTCTATTAAACATTAGGGCTCTCTCTTCTAAGTCCCTGTTGGTAAATGATATAATAATTGATCAACATATTGATTTATTCTGCCTAACAGAAACCTGGTTACAGCAGGATGAATATGTTAGTTTAAATGAGTCAACACCCCTGAGTCACACTAACTGTCAGAATGCTCGTAGCACGGGCCGAGGCGGAGGATTAGCAGCAATCTTCCATTCCAGCTTATTAATTAATCAAAAACCCAGACAGAGCTTTAATTCATTTGAAAGCTTGACTCTTAGTCTTGTCCATCCAAATTGGAAGTCCCAAAAACCAGTTTTATTTTTATCTATCGTCCACCTGGTCGTTACTGTGAGTTTCTCTGTGAATTTTCAGACCTTTTGTCTGACTTAGTGCTTAGCTCAGATAAGATAATTATAGTGGGCGATTTTAACATCCACACAGATGCTGAGAATGACAGCCTTAACACTGCATTTAATCTATTATTAGACTCTATTGGCTTTGCTCAAAAAGTAAATGAGTCCACCCACCACTTTAATCATATCTTAGATCTTGTTCTGACTTATGGTATGGAAATTGAAGACTTAACAGTATTCCCTGAAAACTCCCTTCTGTCTGATCATTTCTTAATAACATTTACATTTACTCTGGTGGACTACCCAGCAGTGGGGAATAAGTTTCATTACACTAGAAGTCTTTCAGAAAGCACTGTAACTAGGTTTAAGGATATGATTCCTTCTTTATGTTCTCTAATGCCATATACCAACACAGTGCAGATTAGCTACCTAAACTCTGTAAGTGAGATAGAGTATCTCGTCAATAGTTTTACATCCTCATTGAAGACAACTTTGGATGCTGTAGCTCCTCTAAAAAAGAGAGCTTTAAATCAGAAGTGCCTGACTCCGTGGTATAACTCACAAACTCGTAGCTTAAAGCAGATAACCCGTAAGTTGGAGAGGAAATGGCGTCTCACTAATTTAGAAGATCTTCACTTAGCCTGGAAAAAGAGTCTGTTGCTCTATAAAAAAGCCCTCCGTAAAGCTAGGACATCTTTCTACTCATCACTAATTGAAGAAAATAAGAACAACCCCAGGTTTCTTTTCAGCACTGTAGCCAGGCTGACAAAGAGTCAGAGCTCTATTGAGCTGAGTATTCCATTAACTTTAACTAGTAATGACTTCATGACTTTCTTTGCTAACAAAATTTTAACTATTAGAGAAAAAATTACTCATAACCATCCCAAAGACGTATCGTTATCTTTGGCTGCTTTCAGTGATGCCGGTATTTGGTTAGACTCTTTCTCTCCGATTGTTCTGTCTGAGTTATTTTCATTAGTTACTTCATCCAAACCATCAACATGTTTATTAGACCCCATTCCTACCAGGCTGCTCAAGGAAGCCCTACCATTATTTAATGCTTCGATCTTAAATATGATCAATCTATCTTTGTTAGTTGGCTATGTACCACAGGCTTTTAAGGTGGCAGTAATTAAACCATTACTTAAAAAGCCATCACTTGACCCAGCTATCTTAGCTAATTATAGGCCAATCTCCAACCTTCCTTTTCTCTCAAAAATTCTTGAAAGGGTAGTTGTAAAACAGCTAACTGAGGAATGGTCTATTTTAAGAGTTTCAGTCAGGTTTTAGAATTCATCATAGTACAGAAACAGCATTAGTGAAGGTTACAAATGATCTTCTTATGGCCAAGGACAGTGGACTCATCTCTGTGCTTGTTCTGTTAGACCTCAGTGCTGCTTTTGATACTGTTGACCATAAAATTTTATTACAGAGATTAGAGCATGCCATAGGTATTAAAGGCACTGCGCTGCGGTGGTTTGAATCATATTTGTCTAATAGATTACAATTTGTTCATGTAAATGGGGACTAAAGTTAATTATGGAGTTACACAAGGTTCTGTGCTAGGACCAATTTTATTCACTTTATACATGCTTCCCTTAGGCAGTATTATTAGACGGTATTGTTATTATTATTAGACGGTATTGCTTAAATTTTCATTGTTACGCAGATGATACCCAGCTTTATCTATCCATGAAGCCAGAGGACACACACCAATTAGCTAACTGCAGGATTGTCTTACAGACATAAAGACATGGATGACCTCTAATTTCCTGCTTTTAAACTCAGATAAAACTGAAGTTATTGTACTTGGCCCCACAAATCTTAGAAACATGGTGTCTAACCAGATCCTTACTCTGGATGGCATTACCCTGACCTCTAGTAATACTGTGAGAAATCTTGGAGTCATTTTTGATCAGGATATGTCATTCAAAGTGCATATTAAACAAATATGTAGGACTGCTTTTTTGCATTTACGCAATATCTCTAAAATCAGAAAGGTCTTGTCTCAGAGTGATGCTGAAAAACTAATTCATGCATTTATTTCCTCTAGGCTGGACTATTGTAATTCATTATTATCAGGTTGTCCTAAAAGTTCCCTAAAAAGCCTTCAGTTAATTCAAAATGCTGCAGCTAGAGTACTGACGGGGACTAGAAGGAGAGAGCATATCTCACCTATATTGGTCTCTCTTCATTGGCTTCCTGTTAATTCTAGAATAGAATTTAAAATTCTTCTTCTTACTTATAAGGTTTTGAATAATCAGGTCCCATCTTATCTTAGGGACCTCGTAGTACCATATCACCCCAATAGAGCGCTTCGCTCTCAGACTGCAGGCTTACTTGTAGTTCCTAGGGTTTGTAAGAGTAGAATGGGAGGCAGAGCCTTCAGCTTTCAGGCTCCTCTTCTGTGGAACCAGCTCCCAATTCAGATCAGGGAGACAGACACCCTCTCTACTTTTAAGATTAGGCTTAAAACTGTTGTGAAAGTGTAGGTACACGGACCCACAACAGGGGGCGTAATGAATGGACAATGGAGAAAGGTGAATAACAAGTTTTACTGTTGTGAAACGAGCACAACGAATACAACAATTAACAATTTGGGGTCGAATCCGCTGGTGTCGTGTGGGCAGGCTCGAAGGTAGGAGACGTCCGTCTCAGTCGAACCGGAACCACCCAGATCTCCTCTGCCACCGAACCCTGGAAATACTGGAACCGCCAAGTCCCGAATTCCCAGGTGGCCACTGCCTCCGCTCGTCGGATCCGGTACTGCTGGCGGGAGAGAGCAACAACACACAGGTGTGGATGCGACAGCACCCAGTAACAGAGAGGGGAAGAGCCGCCTCCACCTCTTGTCAATGTATAGCAGGAAGGTGAGTACTTATCCAAGCAATTTAGCTATCAGTAGTCAGCAGTCCTGAAAAGGTTTAACAAGTCTTAGCTGGTTATTCAGAATATGAATGCAGAGAACGTTACCTCAGTCTTAAGGCGATATCTCGGCACTGAGGTGGAGACGCCGTCCTGATGATATACCCCCGGGCTGAGTGGAGTCAGCTGTGTCCAGTAATGGGTGACAGCTGTCACCCTGACTGCTCTCGTACGGCGGCGGCGCCCTCTGGTGCCTGGAGCCCGCACTCCAGGCAGGGCGCCCTCTGGTGGTGGTGGGCCAGCAGTACCTCCTCTTCAGCGGCCCACACAACAAAAACTTTCCTTTTTGCTAAAGCTTATAGTTAGGGCTGGATCAGGTGACCCTGAACCATCCCTTAGTTATGCTGCTATAGACGTAGACTGCTGGGGGTTCCCATGATGCACTGTTTCTTTCTCTTTTTGCTCTGTATGCACCACTCTGCATTTAATCATTAGTGATCGATCTCTGCTCCCCTCCACAGCATGTCTTTTTCCTGGTTCTCTCCCTCAGCCCCAACCAGTCCCAGCAGAAGACTGCCCCTCCCTGAGCCTGGTTCTGCTGGAGGTTTCTTCCTGTTAAAAGGGAGTTTTTCCTTCTCACTGTAGCCAAGTGCTTGCTCACAGGGGGTCGTTTTGACCGTTGGGGTTTTACATAATTATTGTATGGCCTTGCCTTACAATATAAAGCGCCTTGGGGCAACTGTTTGTTGTGATTTGGCGTTTTATAAAAAAAAAATTGATTGATTGATTGACTGATTGATATAGGCACCGCCCACAGAGTATAATAGGCTGAAGCAGCTGTCAGTGCAGGGGGAGGGAGTGACAGGGAGCTCATCTCTCAGCCTTTTCTTTTCTCTCCTTTTCCCCTCCTCAACGTGTTGCTTCGTCTCCACCACAGGGCTCTCCTCTGCTTCTGAACCAGACCTCTTGGTAAGTCCTTGCCGCTGCCAATTTTATTTTAGGAGGCATACTGGAGCTTCTCTGCAAAAATATCCGGAGCTGGCCGCGAGTGAGAGACCTGCATGCAGCGCGCTAGCGTTTTTATACTGACCGCCGCCTATCGGGCATTTGGAACGCCGTTAACCGGGAGGTGGTGTTTAGAACAGCGTACTGTCTGCTAGCGCCGCCGTTTTGTCTGCCTCTGTCGCCGGTTAAAACGCCTTTGAGGATGCCGATGTGGGCTCTATCGCCGTTTTACAGGCCATTGGTTAGGGATACAACGCCGGCTGCCAATTACGGCGGTGTAAACTGCAGCACTACAGGAAGGGGCGGGATGATACGGCGATTAAAAAGTATCAAACACCGTTGTTCGCGTTGTGTCCGTCGTCAGGCCACTTCTCTGGGAGCGCTCCCGGAATTATTCAACATGCTGAATAATTTTTTCGACGATTCCCGGTGAAGCCGGAACCAAACCACGCCCCCGTGCGCCGGCGTTAACTACGGCGTTTGATCCCTAAAATGGCCCGGAGGGGGCAAAATCTCTGCCAGGACGCTTCCGGGAGAGTTGACCGTCTATGTGTAAACGGGGCTTTACGGACACGGCTTTCTAAGAGAACCACCCTATCTTCCAACATCACGCAGGATTTACGGAGGGTGTAAAGTATAATAAGTAAGGGACTTTGTGCACTAAGAAATTCAAAAATGTAGCCAAGCAAACACGAGCTAACCAATAATGGATAAGCTAACCACTCCTAAGGTTCACACAGACGCAGATAAATGAATTAAAATTCACAGCAGTTACACTGAAAAACTAACAGAAGTATTAAACAGGTAAAAAAGCAGCAGCTATAAAATACACTAAACAGTTAACTAACAGGAGTGTAAAAAATGAAATGAAAAATTATGAGAAGGGTCAGAAATAGCTAACGCAAGCTAACCGCTAGCGAAAATGCTAGCCGCTCCTAAGATTTTACACAGGAGTAAAAATTACTTAAAATTCACAGCAGTTCAACTGAAAAACGAACAGAAGTATTAAACGCGTAGAAAAGAAACAGCTATACAAAGTAACAATGAAGAGGGGAGGTGTCGAGCTAGCTAACGAATGCTAACTGGTAGCGATTCACAACAGGACTGTTGTTAAATAACATTCACAGTAGATACAAATAATAACCAGAAGAGTGCTAAACAGAAATAAAAGAAGCGTATACAACCGTGTGAAGTTCAGAGTGGCGTCACAGCAACAAACAATCCGTCAGAAGCAAGTTGCAAGTTGTTCAGGTCGCACAGTGTATAAATATCAGTGGCGTGAATAAAGTGCAGATCACACAGCATGTAAATATTAGCAGCATGAATAAATTACAAGTCACAGAGCGTGTAAATATTAGCGTGAATAAAGTACAGGTCGCAGAGCGTGTAAATATTAGCAGCATGAATAAAGTACAAGTCACAGAGCGTGTAAATATTAGCAGCATGAATAAAGTACAAGTCACAGAGCGTGTAAATATTAGCAGCATGAATAAAGTACAAGTCACAGAGCGTGTAAATATTAGCAGCATGAATAAAGTACAAGTCACAGAGCGTGTAAATATTAGCGTGAATAAAGTACAGGTCGCAGAGCGTGTAAATATTAGCAGCATGAATAAAGTACAAGTCACAGAGCGTGTAAATATTAGCAGCATGAATAAAGTACAAGTCACAGAGCGTGTAAATATTAGCGTGAATAAAGTACAGGTCGCAGAGCGTGTAAATATTAGCGTGAATAAAGTACAGGTCGCAGAGCGTGTAAATATTAGCAGCATGAATAAAGTACAAGTCACAGAGCGTGTAAATATTAGCAGCATGAATAAAGTACAAGTCACAGAGCGTGTAAATATTAGCAGCATGAATAAAGTACAAGTCACAGAGCGTGTAAATATTAGCAGCATGAATAAAGTACAAGTCACAGAGCGTGTAAATATTAGCAGCATGAATAAAGTACAAGTCACAGAGCGTGTAAATATTAGCAGCATGAATAAAGTACAAGTCACAGAGCGTGTAAATATTAGCGTGAATAAAGTACAGGTCGCAGAGCGTGTAAATATTAGCGTGAATAAAGTACAGGTCGCAGAGCGTGTAAATATTAGCAGCATGAATAAAGTACAAGTCACAGAGCGTGTAAATATTAGCGTGAATAAAGTACAGGTCGCAGAGCATGTAAATATTAGCAGCATGAATAAAGTACAAGTCACAGAGCGTGTAAATATTAGCAGCATGAATAAAGTACAAGTCACAGAGCGTGTAAATATTAGCAGCATGAATAAAGTACAAGTCACAGAGCGTGTAAATATTAGCGTGAATAAAGTACAGGTCGCAGAGCGTGTAAATATTAGCGTGAATAAAGTACAGGTCGCAGAGCGTGTAAATATTAGCAGCATGAATAAAGTACAAGTCACAGAGCGTGTAAATATTAGCGTGAATAAAGTACAGGTCGCAGAGCGTGTAAATATTAGCAGCATGAATAAAGTACAAGTCACAGAGCGTGTAAATATTAGCAGCGTGAATAAAGTACAAGTCACAGAGCGTGTAAATATTAGCAGTATGAATAAAGTTCAGGTCACAGAGGGTGTAAATATTAGAAGCATGAACAAAGTCAAGATCAATCAATCAATCAACTTTTTTTTTATATAGCGCCAAATCACAACAAACAGTTGCCCCAAGGCGCTTTATATTGTAAGGCAAGGCCATACAATAATTATGAAAAACCCCAACGGTCAAAACGACCCCCTGTGAGCAAGCACTTGGCAACAGTGGGAAGGAAAAACTCCCTCTTAACAGGAAGAAACCTCCAGCAGAACCAGGCTCAGGGAGGGGCAGTCTTCTGCTGGGACTGGTTGGGGCTGAGGGAGAGAACCAGGAAAAAGACATGCTGTGGAGGGGAGCAGAGATCGATCACTAATGATTAAATGCAGAGTGGTGCATACAGAGCAAAAAGAGAAAGAAACAGTGCATCATGGGAACCCCCCAGCAGTCTAAGTCTATAGCAGCATAACCAAGGGATAGTCCAGGGTCACCCGATCCAGCCCTAACTATAAGCCTTAGCAAAAAGGAAAGTTTTAAGCCTAATCTTAAAAGTAGAGAGGGTGTCTGTCTCCCTGATCTGAATTGGGAGCTGGTTCCACAGGAGAGGAGCCTGAAAGCTGAAGGCTCTGCCTCTCATTCTACTCTTACAAACCCTAGGAACTACAAGTAAGCCTGCAGTCTGAGAGCGAAGCGCTCTATTAGGGTGATATGGTACTACGAGGTCCCTATGATAAGATGGGACCTGATTATTCAAAACATAAGTAAGAAGAAGAATTTTAAATTCTATTCTAGAATTAACAGGAAGCCAATGAAGAGAGGCCAATATGGGTGAGATATGCTCTCTCCTTCCAGTCCCTGTCAGTACTCTAGCTGCAGCATTTTGAATTAACTGAAGGCTTTTCAGGGAACTTTTAGGACAACCTGATAATAATGAATTACAATAGTCCAGCCTAGAGGAAATAAATGCATGAATTAGTTTTTCAGCATCACTCTGAGACAAGACCTTTCTGATTTTAGAGATATTGCGTAAATGCAAAAAGGCAGTCCTACATATTTGTTTAATAAGATCACAGAGGGTGTAAATATTAGAAGCATGAACAAAGTCAAGATCACAGAATGTGTAAATATTAGGAGCGTGAATAAAGTCAAGATCACAGAGTGTGTAAATATTAGCAGTGTGACTAAAGTTCAGGTCACAGAGGGTGTAAATATTAGCAGCATGAACAAAGTCAAGATCACAGAATGTGTAAATATTAGCAGCATGAATAAAGCCAAGATCACAGAGTGTGTAAATATTAGCAGTATGAATAAAGTTCAGGTCACAGAGGGTGTAAATATTAGCAGCATGAACAAAGTCAAGATCACAGAGCGTGTAAATATTAGCAGCATGAACAAAGTCAAGATCACAGAGAGTGTAAATATTAGCAGCATGAATAAAGTCAAGATCACAGAGCGTGTAAATATTAGCAGCATGAATAAAATTCAGGTCACAGAGGGTGTAAATATTAGCAGCATGAACAAAGTCAAGATCACAGAGCATGTAAATATTAGCAGCATGAATAAAGTCAAGATCACAGAGCGTGTAAATATTAGCAGCATGAATAAAATTCAGGTCACAGAGGGTGTAAATATTAGCAGCATGAACAAAGTCAAGATCACAGAGCATGTAAATATTAGCAGCATGAAAAAGGCAAGATCACAGAGCATGTAAATATTAGCAGCATGAATAAAGTATAAGTCACAGAGCGTGTAAATATTAGCAGCATGAATAAAATTCAGGTCACAGAGGGTGTAAATATTAGCAGCATGAACAAAGTCAAGATCACAGAGCATGTAAATATTAGCAGCATGAAAAAGGCAAGATCACAGAGCATGTAAATATTAGCAGCATGAAAAAGGCAAGATCACAGAGCATGTAAATATTACAGCGTGAATAAAGTACAGGTCACAGAGCGTGTAAATATTAGCAGCGTGAATAAAGTACAGGTAACAGAGTGTGTAAATATTAGCAGCGTGAATAAAGTACAGGTCACAGAGCGTGTAAATATTAGCAGCATGAAAAAGGCAAGATCACAGAGCATGTAAATATTACAGCATGAATAAAGTACAGGTCACAGAGCAAATAAATATTAACAGCATGAATAAAGTACAGGTCACAGAGCGTGTAAATATTAGCAGCGTGAATAAAGTACAGGTAACAGAGTGTGTAAATATTAGCAGCGTGGATAAAGTATAAGTCACAGAGCATGTAAATATTAGCAGCATGAATAAAGTCAAGATCACAGAGCGTGTAAATATTAGCAGCATGAATAAATTACAGGTCACAAAGTGTGTAAATATTAGCAGCGTGAATAAAGTCAAGATCACAGAGCGTGTAAATATTAGCAGCGTGAATAAAGTCAAGATCACAGAGCGTGTAAATATTAGCAGCATGAATAAAGTCAAGATCACAGAGCGTGTAAATATTAGCAGCATGAATAAAGTCAAGATCACAGAGCGTGTAAATATTAGCAGCATGAATAAATTCAGGTCACAGAGGGTGTAAATATTAGCAGCATGAACAAAGTCAAGATCACAGAGCATGTAAATATTAGCAGCATGAAAAAGGCAAGATCACAGAGCATGTAAATATTAGCAGCATGAATAAAGTATAAGTCACAGAGCGTGTAAATATTAGCAGCATGAATAAAATTCAGGTCACAGAGGGTGTAAATATTAGCAGCATGAACAAAGTCAAGATCACAGAGCATGTAAATATTAGCAGCATGAATAAAGTATAAGTCACAGAGCGTGTAAATATTAGCAGCATGAATAAAATTCAGGTCACAGAGGGTGTAAATATTAGCAGCATGAAAAAGGCAAGATCACAGAGCATGTAAATATTAGCAGCATGAAAAAGGCAAGATCACAGAGCATGTAAATATTAGCAGCATGAATAAAGTATAAGTCACAGAGCGTGTAAATATTAGCAGCATGAATAAAATTCAGGTCACAGAGGGTGTAAATATTAGCAGCATGAACAAAGTCAAGATCACAGAGCATGTAAATATTAGCAGCATGAACAAAGTCAAGATCACAGAGCATGTAAATATTAGCAGCATGAATAAAGTATAAGTCACAGAGCGTGTAAATATTAGCAGCATGAATAAAATTCAGGTCACAGAGGGTGTAAATATTAGCAGCATGAACAAAGTCAAGATCACAGAGCATGTAAATATTAGCAGCATGAAAAAGGCAAGATCACAGAGCATGTAAATATTAGCAGCATGAATAAAGTATAAGTCACAGAGCGTGTAAATATTAGCAGCATGAATAAAATTCAGGTCACAGAGGGTGTAAATATTAGCAGCATGAACAAAGTCAAGATCACAGAGCATGTAAATATTAGCAGCATGAATAAAGTATAAGTCACAGAGCGTGTAAATATTAGCAGCATGAATAAAATTCAGGTCACAGAGGGTGTAAATATTAGCAGCATGAAAAAGGCAAGATCACAGAGCATGTAAATATTAGCAGCATGAAAAAGGCAAGATCACAGAGCATGTAAATATTACAGCGTGAATAAAGTACAGGTCACAGAGCGTGTAAATATTAGCAGCGTGAATAAAGTACAGGTAACAGAGTGTGTAAATATTAGCAGCGTGAATAAAGTACAGGTCACAGAGCGTGTAAATATTAGCAGCATGAAAAAGGCAAGATCACAGAGCATGTAAATATTACAGCATGAATAAAGTACAGGTCACAGAGCAAATAAATATTAACAGCATGAATAAAGTACAGGTCACAGAGCGTGTAAATATTAGCAGCGTGAATAAAGTACAGGTAACAGAGTGTGTAAATATTAGCAGCGTGGATAAAGTATAAGTCACAGAGCATGTAAATATTAGCAGCATGAATAAAGTCAAGATCACAGAGCGTGTAAATATTAGCAGCATGAATAAATTACAGGTCACAAAGTGTGTAAATATTAGCAGCGTGAATAAAGTCAAGATCACAGAGCGTGTAAATATTAGCAGCGTGAATAAAGTCAAGATCACAGAGCGTGTAAATATTAGCAGCATGAATAAAGTCAAGATCACAGAGCGTGTAAATATTAGCAGCATGAATAAAGTCAAGATCACAGAGCGTGTAAATATTAACAGCATGAATAAAGTACAGGTCACAGAGTGTGTAAATATTAGCAGCGTGAATAAAGTACAGGTAACAGAGTGTGTAAATATTAGCAGCGTGGATAAAGTATAAGTCACAGAGCATGTAAATATTAGCAGCATGAATAAAGTCAAGATCACAGAGCGTGTAAATATTAGCAGCATGAATAAATTACAGGTCACAAAGTGTGTAAATATTAGCAGCGTGAATAAAGTCAAGATCACAGAGCGTGTAAATATTAGCAGCGTGAATAAAGTCAAGATCACAGAGCGTGTAAATATTAGCAGCATGAATAAAGTCAAGATCACAGAGCGTGTAAATATTAGCAGCATGAATAAAGTCAAGATCACAGAGCGTGTAAATATTAGCAGCATGAATAAAGTCAAGATCACAGAGTGTGTAAATATTAGCAGCATGAATAAAGTCAAGATCACAGAGTGTGTAAATATTAGCAGCGTGAATAAACTGCAAGTCACAGAGTGTGTAAATATTAGCAGCGTGAATAAACTGCAAGTCACAGAGCGTGTAAATATTAGCAGCGTGAATAAAGTACAGGTAACAGAGCGTGTAAATATTAGCAGCGTGAATAAAGTATAAGTCAAAGAGTGTGTAAATATTAGCAGCGTGAATAAAGTACAGGTCACAGCGTGTAAATATTAGCAGCGTGAATAAAGTATAAGTCAAAGAGCGTGTAAATATTAGCAGCGTGAATAAAGTACAGGTCACAGAGCGTGTAAATATTAGCAGCGTGAATAAAGTATAAGTCAAAGAGCGTGTAAATATTAGCAGCGTGAATAAAGTACAGGTCACAGAGCGTGTAAATATTAGCAGTGCGAATAAAGTATAAGTCAAAGAGCGTGTAAATATTAGCAGCGTGAATAAAGTACAGGTCACAGAGCGTGTAAATATTAGCAGCGTGAATAAAGTATAAGTCAAAGAGCGTGTAAGTATCAGCGGCGTGCTTCAACACTTTGTCTTATCTTTGCTCTGTTTCCTCGTCACTTTTTGTCAGTACATACAGCTCTTAAAGGCAGTGACAGATGACCGTCTGGCTGTAACCATCTGTTTTCTATCCAAAACACACTCACGATTGATTAAGAAATGAAGTATAAGCTGTGTTGTGTTTCACTCTACACTCAGATTATGGGACGTGCAAACAGCAAAGTGGACTTAGACACAACAAATTAAATGTTTACACATTAGATTGTATGCTATAGATAGTCAAGATAGGGCCCAAAATGATTAACCTGCATCAAGGAAGACAATTTACAACACACAATAATTTTGATCTGTATGCTACACAACACTTATTTAATGACTAAAAAATAATTACACACATCAAAGTAGAACATATTTTTGATTCGTTGATTTATTGCTCTGAGGACTTTCACCTGTGCATGTGTTGCCCTGGAGCTTGTAACCATGGCGACAGACACAGTGGTAGCTTCCAGGAGTGTTCTGACAGTGACCGTTGGAGCACGGAGCATGTCGACACTCATCAATGTCTGTACACAAACCACAAGGACTGTGTCAGTTTAAAGTGTCAGTGTGTGTTACATATGCACTGTGTGTCATAAACAGTGTGTGATACAGTGTGTGACATATGCAGTGTGTGTTACATATGCAGTGTGTGTAACATATGCAGTGTGTGTTACATATGCAGTGTGTGTTACATATGCAGTGTGTGTAACATATGCAGTGTGTGTTACATATGCAGTGTGTGTTACATATGCAGTGTGTGTTACATATGCAGTGTGTGTTACATATGCAGTGTGTGTTACATATGCAGTGTGTGTAACATATGCAGTGTGTGTTACATATGCAGTGTGTGTTACATATGCAGTGTGTGTAACATATGCAGTGTGTGTAACATATGCAGTGTGTGTTACATATGCAGTGTGTGTAACATATGCAGTGTGTGTAACATATGCAGTGTGTGTTACATATGCAGTGTGTGTAACATATGCAGTGTGTGTTACATATGCAGTGTGTGTTACATATGCAGTGTGTGTTACATATGCAGTGTGTGTTACATATGCAGTGTGTGTTACAATCAATCAATCAACATTTATTTGATTTAATTTGACTACTGGCCTCTACTGGTGGTTGGCTCTCACTGCGGTATTGTATCACTTCCTGTTCCGGAGCACAGCGGTGTTTTTCTGTATCTGTTAGCTGTTTAATCTGCGCAGTTAGATTGATCTAGTTATCTAGATTACGATTTGTTTCCCAGTGTAATCTTCACGTGCCTTAACTAAAGCACTCCTTCTGCTGAATCACCTCTAAATTATTTACACATTATTCACTTTGTGTGTTTTTAGGAATCCGCTAGCTTAGCGTAGCTACTAGCTCTTAGCCGATTTAGCATGGCGGCTTCTCCTGTCTCACCCGCACTTTTCTGCTCTGGGTGTGAAATGTTTAGTTATTCCTCGGCCTCCTTTAGCAGTAACGGTACTTGTAATAAGTGTAGCTTATTCGTAGCTTTGGAGGCCAGGCTGGGCGAATTGGAGACTCGGCTCCGCACCGTGGAAAATTCTACAGCTAGCCAGGCCCCTGTAGTCGGTGCGGACCAAGGTAGCTTAGCCGCCGTTAGCTGTCCCCCAGCAGATCCCGAGCAGCCGGGAAAGCAGGCCGGCTGGGTGACTGTGAGGAGGAAGCATAGTCCTAAACAGAAGCCCCATGTACACCGCCAACCCATTCACATCTCTAACCGTTTTTCCCCACTCGGCGACACACCTGCCGAGGAACAAACTCTGGTTATTGGCGACTCTGTTTTGAGAAATGTGAAGTTAGCGACACCAGCAACCATAGTCAGTTGTATTCCGGGGGCCAGAGCAGGCGACATTGAAGGAAATTTGAAACTGCTGGCTAAGGCTAAGCGTAAATTTGGTAAGATTGTAATTCACGTCGGCAGTAATGACACCCGGTTACGCCAATCGGAGGTCACTAAAATTAACATTGAATCAGTGTGTAACTTTGCAAAAACAATGTCGGACTCTGTAGTTTTCTCTGGGCCCCTCCCCAATCGGACCGGGAGTGACATGTTTAGCCGCATGTTCTCCTTGAATTGCTGGCTGTCTGAGTGGTGTCCAAAAAATGAGGTGGGCTTCATAGATAATTGGCAAAGCTTCTGGGGAAAACCTGGTCTTGTTAGGAGAGACGGCATCCATCCCACTTTGGATGGAGCAGCTCTCATTTCTAGAAATCTGGCCAATTTTCTTAAATCCTCCAAACCGTGACTATCCAGGGTTGGGACCAGGAAGCAGAGTTGTAGTCTTACACACCTCTCTGCAGCTTCTCTCCCCCTGCCATCCCCTCATTACCCCATCCCCGTAGAGACGGTGCCTGCTCCCAGACTACCAATAACCAGCAAAAATCTATTTAAGCATAAAAATTCAAAAAGAAAACATAATATAGCACCTTCAACTGCACCACAGACTAAAACAGTTAAATGTGGTCTATTAAACATTAGGTCTCTCTCTTCTAAGTCCCTGTTGGTAAATGATATAATAATTGATCAACATATTGATTTATTCTGCCTTACAGAAACCTGGTTACAGCAGGATGAATATGTTAGTTTAAATGAGTCAACACCCCCGAGTCACACTAACTGCCAGAATGCTCGTAGCACGGGCCGAGGCGGAGGATTAGCAGCAATCTTCCATTCCAGCTTATTAATTGATCAAAAACCCAGACAGAGCTTTAATTCATTTGAAAGCTTGACTCTTAGTCTTGTCCATCCAAATTGGAAGTCCCAAAAACCAGTTTTATTTGTTGTTATCTATCGTCCTCCTGGTCGTTACTGTGAGTTTCTCTGTGAATTTTCGGACCTTTTGTCTGACTTAGTGCTTAGCTCAGATAAGATAATTATAGTGGGCGATTTTAACATCCACACAGATGCTGAGAATGACAGCCTCAACACTGCATTTAATCTATTATTAGACTCAATTGGCTTTGCTCAAAATGTAAATGACTCCACCCACCACTTTAATCATATCTTAGATTTTGTTCTGACTTATGGTATGGAAATTGAAGACTTAACAGTATTCCCTGAAAACCCCCTTCTGTCTGATCATTTCTTAATAACATTTACATTTACTCTGATGGACTACCCAGCAGTGGGGAATAAGTTTCATTACACTAGAAGTCTTTCAGAAAGCCCTGTAACTAGGTTTAAGGATATGATTCCTTCTTTATGTTCTCTAATGCCATATACCAACACAGTGCAGAGTAGCTACCTAAACTCTGTAAGTGAGATAGAGTATCTCGTCAATAGTTTTACATCCTCATTGAAGACAACTTTGGATGCTGTAGCTCCTCTGAAAAAGAGAGCCTTAAATCAGAAGTGCCTGACTCCGTGGTCTGTTGCTCTGTAAAAAAGCCCTCCGTAAAGCTAGGACATCTTACTACTCATCACTTATTGAAGAAAATAAGCACAACCCCAGGTTTCTTTTCAGCACTGTAGCCAGGCTGACAAAGAGTCAGAGCTCTATTGAGCCGAGTATTCCTTTAACTTTAACTAGTAATGACTTCATGACTTTCTTTGCTAATAAAATTTTAACTATTAGAGAAAAAATTACTCGTAACCATCCCAAAGACATATCGTTATCTTTGGCTGCTTTCAGTGATGTCGGTATTTGGTTAGACTCTTTCTCTCCGATTGTTCTGTCTGAGTTATTTTCATTAGTCACTTCCTCCAAACCATCAACATGTCTATTAGACCCCATTCCTACCAGGCTGCTCAAGGAAGCCCTACCATTAATTAATGCTTCGATCTTAAATATGATCAATCTATCTTTATTAGTTGGCTATGTACCACAGGCTTTTAAGGTGGCAGTAATGAAACCATTACTTAAAAAGCCATCACTTGACCCAGCTATCTTAGCTAATTATAGGCCAATCTCCAACCTTCCTTTTCTCTCAAAAATTCTTGAAAGGGTAGTTGTAAAACAGCTAACTGATCATCTGCAGAGGAATGGTCTATTTGAAGAGTTTCAGTCAGGTTTTAGAATTCATCATAGTACAGAAACAGCATTAGTGAAGGTTACAAATGATCTTCTTTTGGCCTCAGACAGTGGACTCATCTCTGTGCTTGTCCTGTTAGACCTCAGTGCTGCTTTTGATACTGTTGACCATAAAATTTTATTACAGAGATTAGAGCATGCCATAGGTATTAAAGGCACTGCACTGCGGTGGTTTGAATCATATTTATCTAATAGATTACAATTTGTTCATGTAAATGGGGAATCTTCTTCACAGACTAAGGTTAATTATGGAGTTCCACAAGGTTCTGTGCTAGGACCAATTTTATTCACTTTATACATGCTTCCCTTAGGCAGTATTATTAGACAGCATTGCTTAAATTTTCATTGTTACGCAGATGATACCCAGCTTTATCTATCCATGAAGCCAGAGGACACACACCAATTAGTTAAACTGCAGGATTGTCTTACAGACATAAAGACATGGATGACCTCTAATTTCCTGCTTTTAAACTCAGATAAAACTGAAGTTATTGTACTTGGCCCCACAAATCTTGGAAACATGGTGTCGAACCAGATCCTTACTCTGGATGGCATGGATCAGGTGACCCTGAACCATCCCTTAGTTATGCTGCTATAGACGTAGACTGCTGGGGGGTTCCCATGATGCACTGAGTGTTTCTTTCTCTTTTTGCTCTGTATGCACCACTCTGCATTTAATCATTAGTGATTGATCTCTGCTCCCCTCCACAGCATGTCTTTTTCCTGGTTCTCTCCCTCAGCCCCAACCAGTCCCAGCAGAAGACTGCCCCTCCTTGAGCCTGGTTCTGCTGGAGGATTCTTCCTGTTAAAAGGGAGTTTTTCCTTCCCACTGTCGCCAAGTGCTTGCTCACAGGGGGTCGTTTTGACCTTTGGGGTTTTACATAATTATTGTATGGCTTTGACTTACAATATAAAGCGCCTTGGGGCAACTGTTTGTTGTGATTTGGCGCTATATAAATAAAATTGATTTGATTTATTTATAAAGCGCTTTACAGCACCGACTGGTGTCCAAAGTGCTTAACATTAAAAACACAAATTTACAAAAATAAAACACATATAAAATAAAATTTTAAAACAACACATAAAAAAGAACATAAAAATAACAGAACATGTCACCTCCCCACTAAGTGTTAAAAGCCAGTTTAAATAAATAAGTCTTTAACTTAGATTTAAAAAGTGCTAGGTCAGGAATAGTACGTAACTCAAGAGGTAGCTCATTCCACAGTCTGGGACTACCTACCGCGAAAGCATGATCACCCCAGCGTTTATATCTTAACCTTGGAACATCTAAGTAAAGCTGGCCAGATGCCCTTAATGTCCTACTGTAGGTGCGCAAAGTTAACATTTCAGACAAGTAGGGAGATACAAGGCCATAAATAGCTTTAAAAACAAACATTAAAATTTTAAAATCAATTCTAAAACGAACTGGAAGCCAGCTACTCACTCATGTAGTTACATGCACTGTAACTCTGTACAGAGCACAGAGTTACAGCGCATGTTACATATACAGTGTGTGACATATACAGTGTGTGTGTTACATATACAGTGTGTTACATGTGCAGTGTGTGTTACATATGCAGTGTGTGACATATACAGTGTGTGTTACATATGTCCAGTGGTGGGCACCGTTCTGATAATCCGATAACGGATAATTATCGAAGATAATGTTTGCATTATCGGATTATCTTTTTAGATAACTTTAAAAAACATTATCGGACTAATTATCTTGCGATAAATTTTTGTCCAATAATTTATAGACCGATAACGTGGTAAATAAAGCTGAACAGCTACATTCATTCATTCATCTTCTACCACTTAGTCCAATTAAGGGTCATGGGGGGTTGGAGCCTATCCCAGCAGTCATAGGGCACGAGGTGGGGTACACCTAGGACAGGACGCCAGTCTGTCGCAGGGCCACAAACAGTCAAACAAACACAGACACACCCACACACACACACCTACGGACAATTTTTTAAAGATTCCAATCCACCAAACCCGCATGTCTTTGGATGTGGGAGGAAACCGGAGCACCCAGAGGAAACCCACGCAAACACGGGGAGAACATGCAAACTCCACACAGAAAGGTCACGTGAATTGAACCCACGACCCTCTCGCTGTGAGGCAACAGTGCTAACCACTAAGCCACCGCGCTGCCCTGAACAGCTACAAACATTTATTGAAAAAATCAGTTGAGCACCTACCTGTTAAATGTTTCGTAGCTGATATGTAGTTCTACCCTCTGCAAAACAGAGAAGAGCTGCTTTACGAAAAAAAACACTCTATCCTCTGTAGACTGTAGAACTAAAAAAAAAAAAATAATTTCTCTCAACCCCATACTGATAGGCGGGCAATATCACCCAAGTCATCCAGAGGCATACATTTTTAACTTATGGTTCAACTTTTAACCAAACTAATGTCGGACAAGTTATTTAAATTAATGTCATGTCTGAAGTTCTATAAAGTGAAAATATCAGATATATGTTTTAGTTTTAAAGTAATTTGCTAATTTTTATGGTTGTAGTGTGGATATATGCTCTGCCCAGCAGTGCATTATGGGTAGGATTGGGTAATCTCACTATGTTCACGACATGAGAAATGCATTTGAAACACTCTGATCAGGCTCTACGGACAACAGCATTAAACTCGAATGCCTAAAACTCTCGTGAATATATTCTCTGGGTTTATAGATGTTGTTATTGTGTCTGTGTTTATTAAATTCCACGCATCTTAAATGTAGCAGACACAGATTATCTGGAATTTTGTTTTGGCAAGTTTTCAAGGTCTCTACTGCCATCTCCTGGCCAGTAGTGTTCATTCGCCCTATTGACGTATCCCATAATCCCTTGCGTGCTAGAGAGTTGCTGCAGTCAACAACATATACAGAATCAACACGATAACAGCTGTAAATTAATATTATACTACAAAAATATATTTTTATGCTTTTCGTCACGTTAATAGGAGACTGCTGCATGATACTCTGAAAACTTGCTAAAACAATTATAACAAATAATCTGTGTCTGTTACGTTTAATCTGCGTGGAATTTAATAAACGCAAACTGAATTTCAGACATATTATATATATTAGTCTGGAACAAAGAGGACAAACATTGTTGTAAAGAACAATAATCAAGACGATAAAGAGCAAACTTCACTTTCCTCCAGAACATGATCAGGAAGTGATTGTAGCTCACAGCAGCTCCCACTGAAAATAACGGAGAGACAGACTGTGATTCTCACGTTTACATAAAATAAACACAATAACAATGTCTATAAACCCAGAGAATATATTCACGAGAGTTTTGGGCAAAATATAAAAATAATTTTATGTTGCGATGTTAATGGTGTTGTCTGTGTGCAGTGGTTAAAGTGCAGCGTGATCAGAGTGTCTCAATGCAGTTCTCACTGTTACTGAGATCTCACAGCGCGGCGACCTCTCCGAGGTTTTGCGGGATGTGAAACGTCAATAGGGCGAATAGCCAACATTTATGTGTCAAGACAATATTGAGTGCATGTTTAACAATATAATAAAACGTGCACACAATATAATAAAACATGTGCACATTCTCTCCACATGCAAAACATTTTGCGATGAGCTGCACCTTAAACAGAGAGAAAAACAGAATCAGGCATCAGAAAGACAAGAAATACTGAAGAATTTGTCAGCATTAAACAACAAGAAAAACAGAAGAAATACTAAGGTGATCGCCGGCCACTAGCCCTAAACTTCACTAAAAGACCAAGAATTTAGGTAAAGTTGAGGCAGCGGCACACTGCGTTTACTAATAAATGAATTAAAAGAGTAAAAAGCGTAAAACAAAACTGTACCAGTATGCTAGCCATAGGAAAGGGAAAATAAGTGCGTCTTAAGTCTGGACTTGAAAGTCTCCACAGAATCTGACTGTTTTACTGACGCAGGGAGATCATTCCACAGAACAGGGGCACGATAAGAGAAAGCTCTGTGACCCGCAGACTTTTTATTCACCTTAGGGACACAAAGTAGTCCTGCACCCTGAGAACGTAAAGCCCGGGCCGGTACGTAAGGTTTAATTAGGTCAGCTAGGTAGGGAGGTGCCAGTCCATGAATAATTTTATAGGTTAGTAGCAGAACCTTAAAATCTGATCTCACTGGGACAGGAAGCCAGTGAAGAGATGCCAAAATGGGTGTAATGTGGTCGAACTTTCTGCTTCGTGTCAAAAGTCTGGCTGCAGTATTTTAAACCAATTGGAGAGCCCTAATGCTAGACTGCAGTAAACCAGAAAATAGAACATTGCAGTAGTCCAATCTAGAAGAGATAAAGGCATGGATCAGGGTCTCAGCATCAGCCATAGACAGGATGGGACGAATCTTTGCTATATTTCGCAGGTGGAAGAAAGCAGTCCTAGTAATATTTCTAATGTGGAGGCCAAAGGACAATGAAGGATCAAAAATTAGCCCAAGGTTCCTCACTTTGTCAGTGTGATGTATGACACACGAGCCGAGGCTGAGCGTTAACTGGTCAAATTGATGCCCATGTCTCACTGGACCAAGAACCATCATTTCAGTCTTATCAGAGTTTAAAAGTAGGAAGTTGGCATATATAACTGAGTATCATCTGCATAGCAGTGAAAGGTAATCCCAAAACACCGCAATATGTGCCCAAGGGGTGCTATATAAAGGGAGAAAAGCAAGGGGCCTAAGACAGACCCCTGTGGAACCCCAGATTTCATGTCACTAAGGTCAGAGGTACTGTTACTGTACAAAACACAGTGAGAACGACTGTTCAAGTATGACGTCAGCCATGCAAGGGCACTCCCAGTAATCCCAAAATGATTTTCCATCCTATCAAGTAGAATATGATGATCCACTGTATCAAATGCAGCACTGAGATCTAACAGCAACAGAACCGTAGTGGTGTCTGAATCCATTGTAAGCAGAAGATCATTCACCACTTTAGTGAGAGCCATCTCTGTGGAATGATATTTTCTAAAACCAGACTGCAGTGGCTCAAAGAGATTATTCTCAGTAAGATAGTCCACGAGCTGCCGTGACACCACTTTTTCCAGAATGTTAGAGAAAAATGACAGATTTGATATCGGACGATAGTTTGTCAATACACTAGGGTCAAGATTAGGTTTCTTAAGTAATGGTTTAATCACTGCAGATTTGAAACATTTAGGAACAGATCCAGAAGTTAAAGAAAGATTAAAAATTTCCAGCACAGTCGGCCCAAGAGTGGGCCACAGGTCCTTAAACAGTTTTGTTGGTATAGGATCAAATAAACAGGTTGTGCTTTTTGTTGACATTACAAGTTTTGTCAGCATGTCTAGTGAGATACTATCAAACTCTGTAAATCTAGGTAATACCTCAGCAGTGGCGCCCACATCAATAGCAGGGTGTAGTGGCTGGATTAAGGCATGCTGGGATATGTTTAACCTGATGTCTTCTATTTTCTTCCCAAAGTAATCCAGGAAATCTTGTGCTGTAAAAGGAGAGCGAACTACAGCTGGTTGTCCATGCAAAAGTGTTGCCACCATGTCAAACAAGAACTTTGAGTTATGCTTGTTTTTGTTGATCAAATCAGAGTAATAGGTCCGCTTTGCAGCCAATAATGCATGCTTATAGTCTAAGATAGCATCACACCACGCAAGGTGAAATACTTCTAATTTTGAATGACGCCATTTCCTTTCTAGACCTCTTGCTTTATGCTTGAGGTCACGCAGATAATCATTGAACCAAGGTGACTGTGATTTGGGGGAGCGCGGTTTTAACACAGGTGGTGCAATCATGTCGAGTGTAGTTTTGAGCATTGAGTTTAAACTATCCACAAGTCTGTCTACTGACTGGGTGTTTGTCAAATGTGAAGCTAAGACATCAGACAGTCTAGCTTCGAGTTCAGTCTTAGTTGAGGAGTTGATGCATCGCGGTAAAGATATATAAGGTTGTTGTTCCACTAAACATGGCAGAGAAACTGTAAACTTAATAAGTGAGTGATCATACACCACTGATGTTAGAGGCATGATGTCAATATTCGTGACAGGAATACCACGTGCGAGAACCAGATCCAGGGTATTTCTACTAATGTGCGTCGAATCCCGAATGCATTGCCGAAATCCTACTGCATCCACAATTTCCATAAATGATTTGCAGAGGGCTTATTTATATTAATGTTAAAGTCACCAATGATCAGAATGTTATCTACACTAGTTGACAAGTTAGAGATGAACGCACCAAATTCATCTAAGAATTCAGAATATGGGCCAGGAGGCCTACATACAATGACAAAGTAATACAACTGATTTTTATTCTTCTGACCTTGGCAATGTGTAATATCCTGAGCAGAGTGGAGAATCAGATGCTCAAATGAGTGATATTTGTGACCCCCAACAGCTAATAAACTAAACCTAGATTTATAAATAAGAGCAACACCCCCACCTTGCTTCGCATCATGAGGGACGTGACTAAATGTATATGCTGGTGGGCAGGCCTCATTTAAGGGGAGGACAGCTGTAGGTTTAAGCCAGGTTTCACATAGCCCAATCATATCTAAGTGATGATCAATAATTAGATCATTGATCAACAATGATTTTGAGGACAGTGATCTTATGTTAATGAGACCCAGTTTAAGGACCTCAGTGGGGTTGACTGTTGAACTGCAGGTGGTAATCAGTAAATCAGGAACAGGTGTGCATGGAAGGCACCAGAACTAGGGCGTGGCCAGAGAGAGAGAGAGGAAAAACCCATCACCAAGATCCAAGGGAGAGAGACAAGAGAAAGAAAGATAGGCAGACCCAAACAGAAAAGCCCCAGCAAGAGAAGAAACCAACCAAATCCAACGAAATGCAAAAATAACAAACAGAACACCACGCAAAACTCAAACCTTGACAGTATCCCCCCCCCCCTTACGGCCGGCACCGGACGGCCCAGGCACAACAGGATGAGAGTCACGAAACTCACGGATCAGAGGAGGATCAAGGATGAAGCGGGAGGGAACCCACGACCGCTCCTCGGGGCCATAGCCCTCCCAGTCCACCAAATATTGAACCCCACGACTATGGTGGCAAGAGTCCAAGAGCCGCCGCATGGCAAAAACAGGACCCCCACCCACAAACCGGGCGGGAGGCGGGGGAACGGCCGGGGGACACAACGGGCTGGACGGAACAGGCTTGATGTGGCTAACATGAAAGGTTGGGTGGATACGCATAGACCTCGGGAGGTGGAGGCGAACTGAAACCGGATTAAGGACTCTGCAAACCGGGAATGGACCAATGAACCTGGGAGCCAGTTTTCTGGGCAGTCCCTTAAGAGGATGACGTGTCGAGAGCCAAACATTCTGTCCAGGTTTGTATGCAAGCGTGGAAGACCTTTTACGATCAGCCGCCAGTTTATAGGCTGCTGAGGACCGTAGGAGGGCCCTACGTGCCCGCTCCCAGGTTCGTCGGCAGCGGAGGATGAGTCCTAGGGCAGAAGGGACAGAGGAATCAAGTGCTGTGGATGGAAACAATGGAGGTTGATGACCGTACACTACATGAAATGGAGAAAAACCAGAGGATGCCGAAGGAATACTATTGTGGGCCAGTTCAATCCAGGACAGTTGCGCGGACCATGAAGCAGGGTGCTGGGAGGCGAGAATCCGGAGTCCCTTTTCTAACTCCTGATTGACACGTTCCGTCTGCCCGTTGGCCTGGGGTGATAACCCGAGGTTAAGCTGGCAGTGACCCCAAGGAGACGGCAGAATTCCCTCCAAAAATTAGATACAAACTGCGGTCCTCTGTCTGACACAATATCCTGTGGAAATCCATGCAACTTGAATACATGTGTGAGCATTATTTCGGCAGTTTCTTTTGCTGTGGGAAGTTTAGGAAGAGGGATGAAATGAGCCATCTTGGATAGCCTATCCACCACAGTCAAAACAGCGGTATTTCTTCTTGAAGGCAGCAGACCAGTTACAAAGTCCAATGTGATATGAAACCAGGGACGAGTAGGGACAGGCAGTGGCGTTAAAAAGCCTGCAGGCGGGCGATTAGAGGACTTGTGAATAGCACACGTAGAACAAGCATTAACATAATCAGTAATATCTTTTAACATCCCAGGCCACCAAAACCTCTGCTGAATAACAAACTCCGTCTTTTTGATTCCTGGATGACAAGAAAACCGACTGACGACCCAACCTCAACCACGAACTGTCGAGCAGGGTCGGGGAGGAGTAGCACGGGGGCCATGGTGAAGCGATGTTTTAGGACCCTAAAAGCCTCGTCACACCCCGGTGTCCATACGAATGGCCGGAGGGACGACGTGACGTTGTGAAGTGGAGCTGCGACCGTGCTGAAATTACGGATGAATCTGCGGTAGAAATTGGCGAAACCCAAGAACCTTTGGACTTCCTTGCGGGTGGTAGGAACCGGCCAATCCCGCACGGCCGCAACCTTCTCAGGGTCCATCTTAATCTCTCCCTCTGCAATAACGAATCCAAGGAAAGCTACAGAGGGTTTGTGGAACTCACATTTTCAGCTTTAACAATAGATTGTTCTGCAGCAAAGTTTGCAGAACGGTACGGACGTAACGTGTGTGGGTTTCCAGATTGGGGGAGAAAATTAGAATATCATCTAGATAAACAAAAACAAACTTATTTAGGTACTCACGCAGCACATCATTAACCAGGTTCTGGAAGACCGCTGGGGCATTTGTAAGACTAAAAGGCATGACTAGGTATTCATAGTGTCCTGAGGGAATATTAAAAGCGGTCTTCCATTCATCGCCTTGCTTAATACGAACCAAATGATATGCATTGCGGAGGTCGAGTTTAGTGAATATTTTAGCTCCTTCCAAGAGCTCAAAAGCAGATGCGATGAGTGGCAGCGGATAACGGTTCTTTACTGTAATGTCATTGAGCCCCCAGTAATCAATACACGGGCGGAGGGATTTGTCCTTCTTTTCCACAAAAAAGAAACCTGCTCCTGCAGGTGACGAAGACGGTCTAATCAAACCAGTGGCAAGTGAATCTTGAATGTACTCATTCATGGCATCACGTTCAGGGGCTGACAGAGAAAAGAGCTTCCCTCGGGGTGGGCTAGCCCCGGGGAGAAGCTCTATAGCACAGTCATATTCCCGGTGAGGTGGTAATGATTTAGCTTTGCTTTTACTAAATACTGTTGCCAGGTCATGATAGCACAATGGCACCCCCACCAGGTCTGGATTGGAAGTGGATTGAACACACACAGGATTAAACAGACATGAATTGTTACAAGCATGGCCCCAGGAAATAATCTCTCCCTTAGCCGAGTCAAAATTGGGACCATGTTTTTGTAACCAGGGATGCCCCAAAATAGCCGGTGAGTCATTTGTCAAAAATGTGAAAACTGATCGATTCAGAGTGGTTTCAGAAATGATCATATGAACTGACTGAGTGCAATGGGTAATGCACCCCACTGTATGGCCATCTATGGCGCGTACCACCAGGGGGCGGGAGAGCTCATACAGTTTAAAGGTGTAGAGATATTGGCCAGAGAAGACAAATCAAGTTCGCATCAGAACCAGAATCAACAATACAGGCACAGAAATGGATGATGATCAGATATTATTTAGCCAAAATCATGTTTTGTGCTGAGGAATGAGAATTGTGTTCTGACTCACCCAAATCTCAGCTTGTGGCCGCTTGGTGGCACCCCTGGCTTGACAATAAGTTATTATGTGACCGGAACGCCCACAGTAAAAACAAAGTCCGCCTTCACGACGTCGCGGCCTCTCGGCAGAGGAGAGTCAAGTGCGACCCATTTGCTTCGGCTTCTCAGTGCCGCGGAATGGAGATTCCATGCTGACATGACTGGAGAAGGAGGAGTGGGCAGGAGATTTTGCGGCACGTCGAGCAGCAAGCTGGACGTCACGGCGAGGAAGGTCCTGCAGACGTCGGTCGGTCTGTATGGCGAGTGCGATGAGCTGGTCAAGGTCCTCAGGCAAATCGACGGCCACCAACTGGTCTGACACGTACATGACGGGACGTTGTGTGAAGACGAGCGAACACTGCATGAGAAAGTCTGCGCACGTCTCCACACAACCTCCGTACGGCTCTGGAGGGCTTATGTATGCTTCAGGGGATGGTGGGAGTGGTTGTTGAACCACCACTGGAACATTCATATCCTGCACAGGGTCGGCAGGAGGAGGAGCTGCAGCAGCGCCCTGAGCGCTCACCGCCACCTGCGCGGAGAGAGCCTCCACCCTGCGGTTCAGGAGGATGTTTTGCTCGGTCATTTGATCCAACCGAGCCGTAAAGGCGGTGAGGATGTGCTGCAGCTCACCAATCACGCCTCCTGCAGACGCCTGCGCTCCCTGCTCTCCCATTGGTCGTTCAACAGCCGGGTGACGCCCCTCGGAGTCCATGACGCTGGCCGAGATATCCTGTTGGGAAAGTGTAGTGACACGGACCCACAACAGGGGGCGTAAATGAACGGACAATAGAAGGAGTTAAATTAGAACACTTTACTGTTGTGAATGCCACAACCAAACACAGCAGATTACAGAATGGATACAAGTCAATCAATAAAGGTGTCGTGTGGGCAGGCTCGACGATAGGAGACGCTCGTCTGGAGACGAACCGGAACCACACGATTTCCACCGCCACCGAACCCGAGGGATACTGGAGCCGCCAAGTCCCGAAGTCCCCAGGTGGCCACCGTCTCGGCGTGTCGGATCTGGTACTGCTGGCGGAAAACAAGGACAGTCAAGTGTGGGTGTGTGTACACCCAGTAACAATAGTGGTGGAATTCCACCTCCACCTCTCACTCAATATTCTGTAGAGTACCGCAGTGATTCCTCAGGGGAAAAGAGTGCCGTCCTGCACTCACTCAGCCTCCACAGAAAGAGGGACCGGTACTCCTGCAAACACTCACAATATACAGATATATTGCAAAACACGAACGGCTGAGTCTATTACCTCTCAATGAAGTTGATATCTCGGCGATGTGATGGAGGTGTCTTCCTGCTTTTATTCCAGATGTGATGTAGATGATCAGTGACAGCTGTCATGGTTGATGGGTGACAGCTCTCACCTCGGCTGTTCCTGGAGGCGGCAGCGCCCTCTCGTGCCTGAAGCCCGCACTTCAGGCAGGGCGCCCTCTGGTGGTGGGCCAGCAGTACCTCCTCTTCTGGCGGCCCACACAACATGTCTCCCTGATCTGAATTGGGAGCTGGTTCCACAGGAGAGGAGCCTGAAAGCTGAAGGCTCTGCCTCCCATTCTACTCTTACAAACCCTAGGAACTACAAGTAAGCCTGCAGTCTGAGAGCGAAGCGCTCTATTGGGGTGATATGGTACTATGAGGTCCCTAAGATAAGATGGGACCTGATTATTCAAAACCTTATAAGTAAGAAGAAGAATTTTAAATTCTATTCTGGAATTAACAGGAAGCCATGAAGAGAGGCCAATATGGGGTGAGATATGCTCTCTCCTTCTAGTCCCTGTCAGTACTCTAGCTGCAGCATTTTGAATTAACTGAAGGCTTTTCAGGGAACTTTAGGACAAACCTGATAATAATGAATTACAATAGTCCAGCCTAGAGGAAATAAATGCATGAATTAGTTTTTCAGCATCACTCTGAGACAAGACCTTTCTAATTTTAGAGATATTGCGCAAATGCAAAAAGCAGTCCTACATATTTGCTTATATGCGCATTGAAGGACATATCCTGATCAAAATGACTCCAAGATTTCTCACAGTATTACTAGAGGTCAGGGTAATGCCATCCAGAGTAAGGATCTGGTTAGACACCCATGTTTCTAAGATTTGTGGGGCCAAGTACAATAACTTCAGTTTTATCTGAGTTTAAAAGCAGGAAATTAGAGGTCATCCATGTCTTTATGTCTGTAAGACAATCCTGCAGTTTAACTAATTGCTGTGTGTCCTCTGGCTTCATGGATAAATAAAGCTGGGTATCATCTGCGTAACAATGAAAATTTAAGCAATGCTTTCTAATACTACTGCCTAAGGGAAGCATGTATAAAGTGAATAAAATTGGTCCTAGCACAGAACCTTGTGGAACTCCATAATTAACCTTAGTCTGTGAAGAAGATTCCCCATTTACATGAACAAATTGTAATCTATTAGATAAATATGATTCAAACCACCGCAGCGCAGTGCCTTTAATACCTATGGCATGCTCTAATCTCTGTAATAAAATTTTATGGTCAACAGTATCAAAAGCAGCACTGAGGTCTAACAGGACAAGCACAGAGATGAGTCCACTGTCTGAGGCCATAAGAAGATCATTTGTAGCCTTCACTAATGCTGTTTCTGTACTATGATGAATTCTAAAACCTGACTGAAACTCTTCAAATAGACCATTCCTCTGCAGATGATCAGTTAGCTGTTTTACAACTACCCTTTCAAGAATTTTTGAGAGAAAAGGAAGGTTGGAGATTGGCCTATAATTAGCTAAGATAGCTGGGTCAAGTGATGGCTTTTTAACTAATGGTTTAATTACTGCCACCTTAAAAGCCTGTGAACAATAACCAACTAATAAAGATAGATTGATCATATTTAAGATCGAAGCATTAATTAATGGTAGGGCTTCCTTGAGCAGCCTGGTAGGAATCAATCAATCAATCAATTTTTTTATATAGCGCCAAATCAAAACAACAAACAGCCGCCCCAAGGCGCTCCACACTGCAAGGCAAGGCCATACAATAATTATGTAAAACCCCAACGGTCAAAACGACCCCCTGTGAGCAAGCACTTGGCTATAGTGGGAAGGAAAAACTCCCTTTTAACAGGAAGAAACCTCCAGCAGAACCAGGCTCAGGGAGGGGCAGTCTTCTGCTGGGACTGGTTGGGGCTGAGGGAGAGAACCAGGAAAAAGACATGCTGTGGAGGGAAGTAGAGATCGATCACTAATGATTAAATGCAGAGTGGTGCATACAGAGCAAAAAAGAGAAAGAAACAGTGCATCATGGGAACCCCCCCAGCAGTCTACGTCTATAGCAGCATAACTAAGGGATGGTTCAGGGTCACCTGATCCAGCCCTAACTATAAGCTTTAGCAAAAAGGAAAGTTTTAAGCCTAATCTTAAAAGTAGAGAGGGTGGGGTCTAATAGACATGTTGATGGCTTGGAGGAAGTAACTAATGAAAATAACTCAGACAGAACAATCAGAGAGAAAGAGTCTAACCAAATACCAGCATTACTGAAAGCAGCCGAACATAAAGATATGTCTTTCGGATGGTTATGAATAATTTTTTCTCTAATAGTTAAAATTTTATTTGCAAAGAAAGTCATGAAGTCATTACTAGTTAAAGTTAAAGGAATACTCGGCTCAAGAAGCTCTGACTCTTTGTCAGCCTGGCTACAGTGCTGAAAAGAAACCTGGGGTTGTTCTTATTTTTCTTCAATTAGTGATGAGTAGTAAGATGTCCTAGCTTTACGGAGGGCTTTTTTTATAGAGCAACAGACTCTTTTTCCAGGCTAAGTGAAGATCTTCTAAATTAGTGAGATGCCTTTCCTCTCCAGCTTACAGGTATCTGCTTTTAAGCTGCGAGTTTGTGAGTTATACCACGGAGTCAGGCACTTCTGATTTAAGGCTCTCTTTTTCAGAGGAGCTACAGCATCCAAAGTTGTGCTCAATGAGGATGTAAAGCTATTGACCGAGATAATCTATCTCACTCACAGAGTTTAGGTACCTACTCTGCACTGTGTTGGTATATGGCATTAGAGAACATAACAAAGAAGGAATCATGATGGACTACCCAGCAGTTGGGAATAAGTTTCATTACAGTAGAAGTCTTTCTGAAAGCGCTGTAACTAGCTTTAAGGATATGATACTGTTAAGTCTTCCATTTCTATGCCATATGTCAGAACAAGATCTAAAGTGTGGTTAAGTGGTTGGTCTAAGTCTAATAATAGATTACATGCAGTGTTGAGGCTGTCATTCTCAGGCATCTGTGTGGATGTTAAAATCACCCACTATAATTATCTTATCTGAGCTAAGCACTAGTCAGACAAAGGTCTGAAAATTCACAGAGAAACTCACAGTACGACCAGGTGGACGATAGATAATAACAAATAAACTGGTTTTGGGACTTCCAATTTGGATGGACAAGACTAAGAGTCAAGCTTTCAAATGAATTAAAGCTCTGTCGGGTTTTTGATTAATTAATAAGCTGGAGTGGAAGATTGCTGCTAACCCTCCGCCTCGGCCCGTGCTACAAGCATATTCTGACAGTTAGTGTGACTCGGGGGTGTTGACTCATTTAAACTAACATATCATCCTGCTGTAACCAGGTTTCTGTAAGGCAGAATAAATCAATGTTGAGCAATTATTATATCATTTACTAACAGGGACTTAGAAGAGAGAGACCTAATATTTAACAGACCACATTTAACTGTTTTAGTCTGTGGTGCAATTGAAGGTGCTATATTATTTTTTCTTTTTGAATTTTTATGCTTAAATAGATTTTTACTGGTTATTGGTGGTCTGGGAGCAGGCACCGTCTCTACGGGGATGGGGTAATGAGGGGATGGCAGGGGGAGAGAAGCTACAGAGAGGGTGTAAGACTACAACTCTGCTTCCTGGTCCCAACCCTGGATAGTCATGATTTGGAGGGTTTAATAAAATTGGCCTGATTTCTAGAAATGAGAGCTGCTCCATCCAAAGTGGGATGGATGCCGTCTCTCCTAACAAGACCAGGTTTCCCCCAGAAGCTTTGCCAATTATCTATGAAGCCCACCTCATTTTTTGGACACCACTCAGACAGCCAGCAATTCAAGGAGAACATGCGGCTAAACACGTCACTCCCGGGAGGGGCCCAGAGAAAACTACAGAGTCCGACATTGTTTTTGCAAAGTTACACACCGATTCAATATTAATTTTAGTGACCTCTGATTGGCGTAACCGGGTGTCATTACTGCCGACGTGAATTACAATCTTACCAAATTTACGCTTAGCCTTAACCAGCAGTTTCAAATTTCCTTCAATGTCACCTGCTCTGGCCCCCGGAAACATTTGACTATGGTTGCTGGTGTCGCTAACTTCACATTTCTCAAAACAGAGTCGCCAATAACCAGAGTTTGTTCCTCGGCAGGTGTGTCACCGAGTGGGGAAAAAACGGTTAGAGATGTGAACGGGTTGGTGGTGTACATGGGGCTTCTGTTTAGGACTACGCTTCCTCCTCACAGTCACCCAGCCGGCCTGCTTTCCCGGCTGCTCGGGATCTGCTGGGGGACAGCTAACGGCAGCTAATCTACCTTGGTCCGCACCCAACTACAGGGCCTGGCTAGCTGTAGGATTTTCCAAGGTTGCGGAGCCGAGTCTCCAATTCGCCCAGCCTGGCCTCCAAAGCTACGAACAAGCTACACTTATTACAAGTACCATTACTGCTAAAGGAGGCCGAGGAATAACTAAACATTTCACACCCAGCACAGAAAAGTGCGGGAGAGACAGGAGAAGCCGCCATGCTAAACCGGCTAAGAGCTAGTAGCTGCGCTAAGCTAGCGGATTCCTAAAAACACACAAAGTGAATAATGTGTAAATAATTTAGAGGTGATTCAGCAGAGGGAGTGCTTTAGTAAAGGCACGTGAAGATTACACTGAAATAAATCGTTATCTAGTTATCTAGATCAATCTAACTACGCAGATTAAACAGCTAACAGATACAGCAAAACACCGCTGTGCTCCGGAACAGGAAGTGATACAATACCGCAGTGAGAGCCAACCACCAGTAGAGTGCAGTCTGACAACACGCCCCAGAGTCCAACAGAATCCACAACGACAATTGTAAATGAACATTATACGACCAAAATGTTAATTTTTTTTCTTTAGCTGCTGCAAGAGGCTGCAACAACTCTCAGTCACGCAAAGGATTATGGGATATCTCAATTACTTAGGGCGAATACTGCCATGAACACTACTGGCCAGTAGATGGCAGTAGAGACCGTGAAAACTTACCAAAACAAATATTCCAAATTATCTGTGTGCTATGTGTAATCTGCGTGGAGAAGTAACCTGAGCTTCTTCTGGCATTTTTACATAAAACAAACACAATAACAACATCTTATAAACCCAGAGAATATATTCACGAGAGGTTTAGGCGCAATATACAAAATGTTTAATACTGTTGTCTGTGTGGAGCCTGATCATAGTGTTTCAAATGCATTTCTCCTGTCGTGACTGCAATGAGATTACCCATAATGCACTGTGGAGACAGCCTGTCCACACTAAAACCTTCAAAATTATTGCAATACTTTAAAACTAAAACATATAGCTGATGTTTTCACTTTCAGAAGTGATGCTAATTTAAATAAAATGTCCAAAATGTACGAGGTCTGTGAGAAAAGTAACGGACCTTTTCATTTTTTTCAAAAACTATATGGATTTGATTCATATGTTTTTACGTCAGACATGCTTGAACCTTCGTGCACATGCGTGAGTTTTTCCATGCTGTCGGTTGCGTCATTCGCCTGTGAGCACGGCCTTGTGGGAGGGAGTGGTCCAGCCCCCTTAGTCGGATTTCAATTGTCAAGGAAATGGCAGAATGATTTGGGCTTTTTTTCCATCAGAATTTTTCAGAAACTGTTAGAGACTGGCGGCTGGAAACCATTCGAAAAATTTATCTGGCTTTCGGTGAAAATTTTACGGGCTTCACAGAGAATAAGGAGTGTTACTACAGCTTTAAGGATGCCCCACAATGGCGCACGGCGCGCCACGCTCCGAGCCGCCATCGAGAGGCAGAAAACACCACATCATTTCTAAATGGATGGCTGTGTGGAGATGGGACCGTCGTGAGCAATTTCTCTGGTTATCACAAGAGCTGGACATCAGCTATTTTCTGGCAGATTTCACGTTTAACAAGAGATTTTGTCATGGAAAGCCGCGCGGAGGCTTCGCTTGTCACGACCGATTCGCTGATCGAGCGAGACAAAGGAACACCTCTGTTTCAGAGTGTTAAAGGACAAGTTGGGACATGCCTATGTCGGCTTTCAATGCTTACCAGCCCAGTGAGTATAAGAGAAATTGTGGAGAGCTGGGCATGTCCCAACTTGTCCCCTGGCACTCCGAAACGGAGGTGTTCCTTTGTCTCGCTCGATCGTGCTCACGTGCTCACAGGCGAATGACGCAACCAACAGGCGTGGAAAAACTCACGCATGCGCACGAAGGTTCAAGCTTGGCTGACGTAAAAACATACGAATCAAATCCATATAGTTTTTGAAAAAAATAAAAAGGTCCATTACTTTTCTCACAGACCTCGTATTTTGTTAAATTTTAACCCTAAAGCCGCATTCACACCAGGCACAACACGAGCGACAGGTTGCCATGTAATCCCTAGGGAAGGAGGCATTGTGGCCAACAACAAATTCGTGATGGATGCGAATGAAGTGACACGAGTGAAGCGATTTTGAGTGATTGGCGCATTTGTGGCGCGATATTGCATTGCATCGCGTCGCCCTCCTCCCTAAGTTGAAAAATCTGAACTTTTTCGTCTTGTCGTGCCTCAATGACCAATCAGGGATTGGATATGTAGTGACGTGATGAGTTTCGGGGGAGAGCGAGCAGCACCACAGCAGGCATCTGAGTTTTTTTTTCTCACATGTGCGCATGAGCGAATCGTCTGTGAAGATTATTTCATTTATTAACCACAGATGTATAATAAAGCAAATAGTGACTGGTTTATAAACACAATTATGACAGAGTTTGGGGGAAGAGCGAGCAGCAGCCCCGCAGCAGGGGCAGCAGAGTTTTTTTTATTGTTTACATGTGCGTGCGTGAACGGGACAGGAGGTCCTCAAACTGGGTCCTGCAGAGGCGGAAGGACCGCTGAAAGCAGCCGTCATCCAGACGCAGCTCCTGCAGTAAATAATGTAACACCCCAAATTGGGAACGTCTCATGAGGATGTCGTGAACCCAGGGACGGCGCCGCTGGGGATGTTTGTCAGCTTTCCACAACAATTAAGAGCACAACAACTCGCTCCGTGTGATCAAGGTCCGTCATGTTAACTTGACTGACAACCGGAGCCGGCGAGCGGAATGGAAGCACTGGGGCGAATTTTTGCAGAATAGTGTGACAGCGGTGAGATGCGCAGTCGGAATGACAGACTCATTCAAGGTGGAGGTGGGATTACACCAAGGATCAGCTCTGAGTTCTTTCTTGTTTGCAGTGGTGATGGACAGGTTGACAGATGAGATCAGACAGGAGTCCCCATGGACTATGATGTTTGCAGATGACATTGTGATCTGTAGTGAGAGTAGAGAGCAAGTTGAGTCTAGTCTGGAGAAGTGGAGATATGCTTTGGAGAGAAGGGGAATGAAAGTCAGTAGAAGCAAGACTGAGTACATGTGTGTGAATGAGAGGGAGCCCAGTGGAATAGTGCAGTTACAAGGAGTAGAAGTGGCAAAAGTAGAAGAGTTTAAATATTTGGGGTCAACTGTTCAAAGTAATGGAGAGTGTGGTAGAGAGGTGAAGAAGAGAGTGCAGGCAGGGTGGAGTGGGTGGAGAAAGGTGGCAGGAGTGATTTGTGACCGAAGAATATCAGCAAGAGTGAAGGGGAAAGTTTACAAAACAGTAGTGAGACCAGCTATGTTGTATGGTTTAGAGACAGTGGCACTAACAAAAAGACAGGAGGCAGAGCTGGAGGTGGCAGAGCTGAAGATGTTGAGATTCTCTTTGGGAGTGACGAGAATGGACAAGATTAGGAATGAACATTAGGGTTATGACAAATCTCAAATTTATTAGCCTGGGGTTATAAATGATGAACTTTTACCTAAAACTCACAAAAATGACTTTGGTTTTGCCAGACCTTGAAAAAAACCTCCCGCACCTAAGACAGTTTCATATTTCACATTAAAACACCTCGCGGCTCAAACACTTTATTACAACTGTTGTGTGGGCCGCTGAAGAGGAGGTACTACTGGCCCACCACCAGAGGGCGCCCTGCCTGAAGTGCGAGCTTCAGGCACGAGAGGGCGCAGCCGCCTCACGGGAGCAGCCGGGAATGACAGCTGTCTCTCATCACCACCTGACAGCTGTCACTCATCACCACCTCATCACCATCTCCATAAAAACCGGGCAGCAACTCCACCTCCCTGCCGAGATATCGTTCTACCTCTCAGGTAAACTCTCAGCTGTTTTGTGCCGAATGCACATTGCTTATGTCTGAACCTTTGCAGTTGTTGCTTGTGATATACTTACAGCTAGAAGCCAAGTTGTGGATTATAGCCGAGTTTTTGAGGTGGAGGTGTTTTTCCCACCAGAAGAGGAACTGTGTTTGCTGATTGTTTTGCTGGGTGTGCACACACCCACCATTAAACTGTTTCTGCTTCCTGCCAGCAGTACCAGATCTGACAGCTGGAGACGGTGGCCACCTGGGGACTTGGGACTTGCCGGCTCCGGTGTGTTCCAGATCCGTGGGCAGTGGAAATCGTGTGGGGCCCGGCTCTTCTCTGGACAGACGTCTTCTATCCTCGAGCCTGCCCACACGTCACCTTTGTATATTTGACTTGATTCTAAATCTGCAATTGTCTGTATTCCGTTGTGCCCATTCACAACATTAAATTGTTATTTTTTGGCTCATCTATTGTCCGTTCATTTACGCCCCCTGTTGTGGGTCCGTGTTACTACACTTTCACAACAATAACGTCAGTTTTACATACAATACACATGAGGAATATATGAAAATGAGTACATATAGCATTTGTTGTGTTTTTAATAATGTTTCAGATTTGTGTATTAGTGTTAATAAATTTGCTGCTAAGATATTTGTGTTTTGCAAGTAGAACAAACCTCCTCCATCAACCTTACAGCTCTCTCAGCTACTATGAGTAGAGAAGCATTTCACAGATTTGGGACACTTAGTTATGGATATTGATGACAGCAGGACTTGATAATCTGTCTCTGAATAGTGTTGGTTAGAAAACCAGGCCCGCGTCCATGTAGTTGCAATGAAATCACAAGTTACCCTCAGCTGTTCTCGCCACTTTGCAAGAAGGAAAAATGCAATAAGTGCTAAAATTCCTTGTGAGTTCCACCTGGCACTGTGAAGTGATGGCACCTTGTGCCATTTGATGTGAGGCCATTTTTCCTCCGTTTTGTAAAACTTGTATGCTTCACAAAGCTCAAAAAGGAATTTAAAATCATGTCTCCAGCCAAGGTTCTCATATTCTGGTATCACTTCTGTGCCCATGTGTGCATTTTGTAAATCATCATACTGTTCCAAAATCTCATCAATAAATTCGTAGTTAATGTTAGGTGACTGTGACCGTATAGGAAAAAAGAAGTCCAACACATGTCGCAGAACAAGATCAAGAATGTGGTGCTGGCAGCCGATGTATTGAGGTTCATCGAGTCCCTTGTGTCGAAATGTTCTCTGAAGCCTGGCTACAACTACCATTTTGTGACCAGTATTGACTGGCTGTTGTGTCAGAGATGATCATCTGAATACTGTTCCATACATTGTACTTATCAAGGAGGTCCTGTAGTGGTATATAGATGTCTGCAGTGGTTCTACTGTCACAAGCCAAAATGCCAAGTTGTAATGTTCTGTCATTTTTCAAGTACACAACTTGGTACTCCTTATTGTCAATTTTCTTACCATCAAAATGCAAACAAAATTTCTCTTCAGAGATCAGTTCCATGAGGTGGTTCTTAACTTGTTCTGCATCTCTGATTGTTCGACGCCAGACAACAGACTGTGATGGTGTTGAGACACTAACTCCATCTTCAGCCAGACTTTGAAGCACCCGTGATGCTTTTCTGGTTGACAAAGAGTGTTTAGACACCAGTTTGGCAGCAGACTTTTTTGAGTGGCATGTTCATGTTTATCTATAAATGGACTGCATTTATATAAATGGTAAATGGACTGCATTTATATAGCGCTTTTCCATCTGCATCAGATGCTCAAAGCACTTCATATATGCCTCATATTCACCCCAATGTCAGGGTGCTGCCATACAAGGTGCTCACTATACACTGGGAGCAACTAGGGGATTAAAGGCCTTGCCCAAGGGCCCTTAGTGATTTTCCAGTCAGGTGGGGATTTGAAACCATGATCTTCTGGACTCAAGCCCAGCACCTTAACCACTAGACCATCACCTCCCCCATCATCTATTTTACCATCCATCCATCCATCCATCCATTTTCTTCCGCTTTATCCGGAGTCGGGTCACGGGGGCAGCAGCTCAAGCAAAGCCCCCCAGACCTCCCAATCCACACACACCTCCCCCAGCTCCTCCGGGGGAACCCAAGGCGTTCCCAAGCCAGCTGAGAGATGTAGTCCCTCCAGCGTGTCCTGGGTCTTCCCCGGGGCCTCCTCTCAGTGGGACGTGAACGGAACACCTCTCCAGCAAGGCGTCCAGGGGGCATCCGGAAAAGATGCCCGAGCCACCTCAACTGGCTCCTTTCGACGTGGAGGAGCAGCGGCTTGACTCTGAGCTCCTCCCGAGTGACCGAGCTCCTCACCCTATCTCTAAGGGAGCGCCCAGCCACCCTGCGGAGGAAACTCATCTCGGCCGCTTGTACTCGCGATCTCGTTCTTTTGGTCATGAGCCAAATCTCATGACCATAGGTGAGGATCGGAACGTAGATCGATCGGTAAATCGAGAGCTTTGCCCCCCTACTCAGCTCTCTCTTCACCACGACAGTCCGATACAGCGACCGCATTACTGCAGATGTTGCACCGATCCGTCTGTCGATCTCACGCTCCATCCGTCCCTCACTCGTGAACAAGACCCCGAGATACTTAAACTCCTCCACTTGAGGCAAGGACACTCTATTTTACCTTTATTTTTTATTTCTTTTAATTATTGTTTAATAATATATTTTAACAATATTTATTTGTATATATTTTTTTATTATTTCTTGATACTTGTTAATTCTTTCTTGTTACCAGTTATTTTAAATAGTATTGTGTAAACTCGTGTATTTTTAAAAGTGATGTGCTGCTCGGTGCGGGAGGTTTTTCATGATCCAGTGAAATAAACTTCAAAAAAGTGATCTATGGGTAAAAGTTCATCAAATGCAACATCAGGAAAATGAAAGTTTTGAAAAAAGTTTTGTAGTCATAACCCTAATGAACATATCAGAGGGACAGCTCAGGTGGGACGGTTTGGAGACAAAGTCAGAGAGGCGAGATTGAGATGATTTGGACATGAGCAGAGGAGGGAGGACAAAGAGGTTTATGGATGTGCTGAGGGAGGACATGCAGGTGGTTGGTGTGACAGAGGAAGACAGAGGACAGGGTGAGATGGAAACAGATGATCTGCTGTGGTGCCGCCTAGTGGAAGCAGCCAAAAGAAAAAGAAGAAGTTACATATACAGTCTGTGTGACAGTAAAATCTAACATTAAAAAACTGAGCTCAACACGGATATTTATGTCTCTGGGTCCTGGAAAGATCTTATGGAGTCATGAGGTCAGAGGTCATTGAGGATTACCTGTGCAGAGCCTGTTGATCAGTGTGTATCCAGCGTGACAGGACACACAGCGGTATGAGCCCTGGCTGTTCACACACTCCTGACCCGGACAGAGCAGAGCATCTTCACACTCATCCACATCTGAAACACACGTGTGTTCAGTTCAGTGGTCACCTCCACACCTTCACCACCTCTGATGTCCTTCTTTACCTGCGCAGGTGTTGCCTTGGATCCTGTAACCTCGGTGACAGAGGCACCGGAAGCTGCCGGGTGTGTTTTCACAGAGACCATTCATGCAGAGATTCTGCCGACACTCATCGATGTCTGGAGAAAATTAAAGAAAGTTCACAAGAATGAATTTCCAAAGAATCCCAGAATATTAGTGAGCATGCCCTGAAGTGACCAAAAAAAAAAAACATCCTGTGTGTGTGTTTGTGTGTGTGTTCACCTTGGCAGTGTGTCCTCTGAGCATTGGTCTGATATCCCTGATCACACACACATGTGTGTTTACCACCTGGTTGATCCACACATTGGCCACGCCCACACACACCTGGTGTACTGTGACACACACCCCATACAGCTGCTGGACACGCGCGCACACAGATGTACGTGTACACACACACACACACACACACACACACACACACACACACACACACACACACACACACACACACACACACACACACACACACAGAGTCATCACATCAGGAGTCATCAGCCTGAATGTTGCCATTAAGCTTCAGAAAGTGGGCGGGGCTGTTATTCTGGAAAGATGGCGTTGTGTTTAAGTTCATTCTAGTGTGTGAAATTGATCATTTTAAAATGTGTAATTCTTTAAAACGGTATTTCTGCTCCTGGGCCATCTGACTGATCAATAATTAACAGCTCGTTGATGTGAGGATGAGTCCTGGCAGCGTTTAAAAATACTGTTATTTATCCTGTGTTAAAATTAGCTGTTTCAATTCTTCAGCTTTTAGCAGTTATAGGTCCTCTTCAAAATTCATTGCACAAATCTTGGAAAAAGCCGTGTCCTGGATCCTGGATCTCCACGGAAAACAGACTGAGACTGATCCAGGATCCAGGAGTCTGCTCTCCTCAGGGTTTCTGGTGACTGGTTGAGGTGTTGGGATGCTCGTGAGTCTGGAGTTTTGTGATGCTGCATTAAGTTCAGCCTTGATGACCCTCCTGTGTGTCAGGTTTTGGTCCTGTTTTTATTTTTCCCCTTTTCTTTTCCTTCCATTTGCCCCATTCTTGATTTGTTAGTTATTTTTATTTTTGTCACTTGATTATTCTCATTCTAGTTTATGCATTATTCTTTGGTTCCTGGTTTTGGTTCTTTATTGTATTTTCGGTTCAGTCATTTATTGCTTTTCTTTCTGTATGCTTGAGTCTCTAGTTCTGTTCTTGGTTATCTTTATTTTATTTGTCATACATGTATTTGTTATCTTCTGTGGTTATTATGTATTCTCTGGTTTTGCTTCTTATTTATCTCCAGTGTCTCTTGGTCTGGTTGTGTTCTGTTGTCCTGGGTTTTAGTTGCGGTTATCATTTATGGTATGTTTAGTTATTCATTGCATTATTCTGTAGTCACCAGTTTTGGTTCTGCTCATCTTTTATGCTCTCTTCAACTCATAAGTGGTTGCCATGTTTATTCACGTTATGTATCACTCAGTATCTTTCCCGTTCTAGTTTAGGTTATGTAGTTTTCTTGTTTTCCACTTTTAGACTAGTCACGTTATTTCTTGTTTGGCCCCTTCTGTTTTGCTCACATTAATTATTGTCTGCCTTAAGCACATCACATTTTTCCACCGTGAGTTTTCCAGTCACTTATTCTCTTGATTCTATCTGCTTTGTGTTTCCTTCCTCACACTCTTGCACCTGTTCCTCATCTGCCCGCCATGTCCTCTTTCCATAAACTCCTCCCCACACGTGCAGCTTGTTTTCCAATCACTACCTGTTCTATTTAAGTCCACTGTGTTCACAGCCTCACTGCTCGTTCGTTGTACTTCACCGTCTTCGTCCCAGCTTTTTGCCTTTTGCCTGATTGCCAGCCTGTGTTTGACCCTGCCTCGTTCTTGGGCTCGCCCTCTGATCTCTGAGACACTGTGTTTCTGTGAACTTTGCTTGTTGTTTGGCCATGCCCCAGCCTGTCGTTCTTCTGAACCTCTGCCACGCCAACTGCCTAACTGTGTACCTCATTCTGTGATTTTTGGATAAAGCCTTTTTTACTCTAACACCTGTGTCCATGAGTCCTGCATTGGTGCCCAGCCACCCAGTGTCTGCAGTCATGACACTGTGTTGCTCCGGATGCTGAGGTCTTGGGTGGGTACTATTCGTATCTTCTGCTGTTAATGAATGATTTGTTTCATATCTCATGTAGAGAGGTTTTTCTATTGTTACATCTAATTACAGATCATCATCAGCTCCCCTTGAACATGGTGTTCCACAGGGTTCTGTTCTTGGGCCCATTTTATTTGTGTTGTATTTGCTTCCTTTATACCAGCATTTAGGATCATTTAATGGCTTCTCTTATCACTCATTATGCTGATGATATTCAGTTTTTTATACCTTACAAAGCTCAGTGTGTCCCGAAAAGTCTCAGTGCTACACAATCTTTGGGTTACAGTATATAAAATCCTGTTGTCACATAATTCCCACCAGCTGAATAAGGATATAACTGACTGTAAAGTAGACTATTTTTGTTAAAATTTGCAGTTCATAAGTTATAATTTAAACTTGTGTTCATTAAAACATCATTTAATATACACCTTGTGGTGACTGTTAAATTGGTGAGTTAATTTGTAAACGTTATACAGTAAATGTAATATGTTTACCGTGAGTCCCGTTGGACAGCTGTGGCCTCGGCTGTGTTGTGAGGGATGGTACAGGTCTGGGCTGGCTCGGTGGGTTCTGCTGGGATGCAGGCCTGCCTACAGTCAGAGGTTTGTCCCAGAAACTGTGGGTCCTCTCGGTGTCGGCTGCACAGGCCTAGAGGATGGTGAGCCAACAGCTGGAAGGGCCTGAGGCAGGCTTGTTCCCCTTTGAGAGGTGCTAGAGCTGTTGGTTCCAACTGAGCCAGAGACGGAACCCGTAGACCTGGTCTGTCCAGAGGATGTCAACTGAGACCTGGATCCTCCACTGTTAAGTGACCCAGAACCAGAATCTGTAAAAGGAAGACAAATGGAACTCCGTGGATGGAAGACAGAGATCACTACACATCACTTCAATGCCAAAAATAGACTTCAAATTTTGCACACTAGACACACCCCACAGAAACAGCACCCCACTGTGGCAGACGTAGTGATGGAGATAGACAGGAAGGTAGGAGGTACAAGAGGGAAGAGGCTAGCAAAAAAGCAGTGAGGTCATTGGAGAGATAAAGAAAGTAGACAGAAGTACAAGTAGATGCAATGTACGGTAAAGCAAGATGTCACATAGTCTAACAGTAATCCCTTCAGCGGCTCCCTTGATTCTCTGAGTCATCACAGCACATCTGAGGTGGATGGTGATTTGGCACAAGTTTACAATGGTTGCCCTTACTGACATAAACTCCATATCATGGAGAAAGGAAGGGGCGGGTTTTGAACCGGAAACTTTCTTCCCGTGAAACAAGCGCACTTAACCACCACCCTTGCCATATTACAAAGGCTACTAACAGGATATATAGTGAGCTGTACATGAAGTTAAAAAGTAGGAAGGAGAAAAGGACTTGAACCAATTGGCAAGACAACGGGACAGAGCTGAATAAGGTGGAGGGAATTTTAAGGAGCTGACAATGAAGAAAATGAGACAGAGAAAAGGCTGGATGATGTGGTGATAGTAAATCAGGAAGTGCAATGGATTAGTAAGGATGACGTGAGGGCTGCTATGAAGAGTGGATAGGCAGTTGGTCCAGATGACATTCCGGTGGAGGCATGGAAATGTCTAAGAGAGATGGCAGTGGAGTTTCCAACCAGATTGTTTAATAAAATCTTGGAAAGTGAGAGGATGCCTGAGGAGTGGAGACGAAGTGTGCTGGTTTCTATTTTTTAAGAAGAAGGGTGATGTGCTTGTTAAAGATTTTATATATATGTTATCACTGTTAAACATTTGTACCTTTTGTCTTCTTTCTGATGAGAACGGTGTTGTGCTGTTTGCACCTGACCCCGAGAATGTACGTGTTATTCAACCTTGTTTTAGCATGCTGGGGTCAATCTGAACTGGGAATGAGGAGCTGGATGTACTTATTATTATTATTATACAACTTGTTTTCGTAGCCGCTAACGACTGGGAGTGAAGCATGACGGGGTCAGGCTGAACTGGGAGTAAAAGAACTGAAGGTTGTTTTGACTGTTGTGATGTGATGCTTAGTGTGAAGACCAGGACACTCCAGGCAGATGCACAACAGCTGATAACTGCAACAGACGAACGAGATGTGCTGACCTCCGACGATAAGAGTAAAAGAAAGAAACTGTTTTTCCTTACAGCTGCGCTTATTGACGTATGTGTTTATGTTACGAGAAGAAACTTGTCTCGCGTGCCCCCCCCCCCCTTAGGACAAGTTTTATGATGTAATGAGGGCATCTCTAATAAAAAGAGTGGGAGCACAGGCCAGACTTTAGTGTAGCCTTGGTGTACAGCCTGGACTGCACTCCGCGCGTGATTAATTTGACTTTCTGTCTCACTGGTGTTTCTTGACCCAGTGTTTTGTGTAAGTGTAAATAACTGTGTGAAAGTGTAATACTTTGGACAACGTTAGTGACAACCGTGTGTGCGGATGCAGAGGCAAGTGATTCCGCTTCCTACGGGGAGGTGAAAGGAATCAACCACACGACGGCAAATTAATTGTCACGTCCAAAGAAAGTGTGAAAACTTCAGATTTAGAACACCCTAGGTGTGCCCCCGTCTGAAGTCCAAATTATAACAAGGGATAATAAAGAATGGGGGTAAGACGTCTAAAATAAGGGAAAAATTTATCAACTGACGACTGGAAATTTATGGAAGCAAAAAATCCAAAAGCACAAAGAATTGGAGACCTGGATAAATAAACATGACTTTGACGGACGACTGAACCTGATCAGTATACAGAAGCTGAAGAAGGAGTTAGACAGCAACATAAAGGTGATGAGAAAAAGATGCAGAAAGTAGGGGCAGATTAGTGGCATTTTGGGAGGAAGAAGCAGAGAACAGACAGAAAGGAGCAGAGAAGCGACGATTAGAGAAAGCAAGGAAAAAGAAAGCTGTAGGTAAGGCAGAAGAAGATGTGATAATTCAGCACAGAGAACCAAACAGCCTCAACAACCACCGCCGGCTGGATCGTCGGTGACAACAACACCTTTATCTCCTCTACCAGAGGATGACGATGTACCGCCACCACAGTATGATTTGGCAGTAAAACCTAGGTAAAAAGTGAAAAACCAGAAAAACCACAAACACGCAGTCAGACGAAAGTGCCCACAGCCCCTCCCATGGTGGAACACAGTGACCAGGAGGTGCCTATCCTATGATAGAAGTACCAAATCCTCGTGCAGGAACAGCAGGACATCGATCAACCATGCTCGTATATCGAACATGGAATGCTGATGATATCAAAGCAGCAGTCGACATGATACCATCGCCACATGTCGATATCGAGGGCTTTCTGCAGGATATAGAAAACATTAGAAGTTCTTACCACCTTAGTGGACCTGAAGTCCAACAGGTGTGGATGAAAGCATGTGGCCCTAAATGGAGTCAGATACGCGGAGACTGGAATCCTGCAGACCAGGATGGCGTTACCGTTGCCAACATGATGATCCAGTCTTGAAAACAAGAGTGGAAGCTATGATTACACGAGCAAAAGGTGTGTTAGGACCAAAGATAATTATACTGAAATTACCAGGACAACACAGAAAGAAGGAGAACCATGGATAGAGTTTAGATGCAGATTTGAGAGTGTATTTAGAGTCCATAGTGGCATATGCCAGGAAATACCAGTGTATTAACAACAATTGAAAAACGCTCTGATCCAACATTCCAATAAGGATATAAAAGCTTGGATACAGAAACATTGGATTGGATTGCCTACAGGCACATTGGAAGAAACACATACACACTGCTGTCATGCAGAAGAAGTCTTAAAACAGAAAAAGACAAGAAACAGCGACAAAGGAGTGTATGTAGCACACGGAGATGATGAAATATGTTACCAACAGGGTAACTTAAGACAGCAGAAGCAGTGCAAACGCCCCCAAAAGCCATGGCAAAACAGACAATGTGGACAGCCACAACATCAAGGACCATGGCAACCACAACAGCAGCACAGACAGGGAGGGCCACCACGTGGTCCCCTGATTTGTTGGAACTGTGGAAGAGAGGGACATATGTATAGAAATTGTCCGAATCCACCTACTGAGGGAGCAGCAGGAGGAATTCCACAACGGAATAATCCTCCGCAGCCACAGTATCCACAATGACTAGAATCCATAATCCATGATTCCACATCAGATAGGCAGTCTGATTGTGATATGGATCTGTGTGCCTTACTGGGAAATCCGGTACCAAAACCAGAAGTGACTTTGTTGGTAAATGGACGACCAGTGACATTCCTTTGTGATACAGGAGCATGTAGAACTACATGTAATGACAACATACCTGTCCATCAATTAAGCAACGAACTCTTTAGGGTTCGCTCTGCAAATGGACAAACATCAGACGTCCCTATCACCAAACCCATAACGTTGACAGATCCATTTGGCCTGACGTGTACTATGTCAGTGTTGAACATGCCACAATGTCCAGTTAACCTCCTAGGACGAGACGGATTGACTGCATTGGGCTTGTCCATAATTGTGGAACAAGGGAAATTAGTTGTTGAACGCACAGGAGGCGTTAACATGGTGAGAGAAGAAAGCGATGACCCCACATTCCACTATTACTATACATTTGACATCTCAGAAGAAGATGCTGCAGGATGGGGTAAAGATGTCGTCTTGCAAGCGACAGCCCTACTAAAAAATCCTGAACAACAGATGTCACCACCTGACCTGCATGTCACAATGTGGCATAAAGATCCTCCAGGTCCGGATGGTGACTATGAAAACAAATTGAAAAACGTTTCACCTGTGAAGCTGACAATGACCGATTTGATTCATGATGGCAACTCAACAGCTGTCATAACAGTGACAGGTGCCACTGAAGATGTTTTAAAATTGAGATTCACAGGTATGCCATTACATGTGTCACTTTGTAAACCATATTTGACAGAATGGCAAGAATTGGGACTGACAGTCATAACAGCTTTGTCAGCCACTGATTGGAGCAGAGTTGGCCCACGAACGGAGTTCAGTCCATCAACCAAGTTGTATAAAGTGCCAGTTAATGTCTCATTGGTGCTGACAGCTGGAACACACATTGATGTGTCCACTTCACAATCCTGAGTGTTTCAGTTGAGTCCTGAAGAGGATGATCTTCTTTCTTCTGTACCATCAGGATTGTGGACAACAGGTCCTTCAGACGTAGGACTGATAAAAAATGCACAACCTGTAGTTATACGACCAAAAACAGAATACAGACCATGTGTAAGACAGTATCCATTGAAACCTGATGCAATTGAAGGAATCAGGCCAGTAATAGAGGATTTATTAACAGCAGGAGTAATAGTGCCATGTCCAGATTCACCATGTAACACACCCATATTTCCTGTAAAAAAGGCTCCGCCCTCAGTGGGGTGGAGAATGATTCAAGATCTGCAGGCAGTAAATGCTGCTGTGATTAAAAGAGCACCATGTGTTCCAGATCCACACACCTTGTTAAATTCGCTGAGACCAAATTGTAATAGTTTCTCAGTAATTGACATAAGTAATGCATTTTTCTCTGTGCCAGTACATCCAGATAGTCAATTCTGGTTTGCCTTTACCTTTAAAGGACAACGATATACATTCACCAGATTACCGCAGGGTTACGCAGAGAGTCCAACTATTTATTCTCAAGTCATGTCAGCATGTTTAGCCAATTTCGTTCCACCGGCAGATAGCCAACTATTAGTGTATGTTGATGACATTTTGATTGCCTCTGACACACGAGAAAACTGCATAACTGACACAGTAGCATTATTATGTTTCTTATTTGATAATGGCCACAAAGTGAGCAAAAACAAAGTTCAGTTGTGTAGGGATAAAGTAAAATATTTAGGACATGAATTATCAGCCACAGGGCGCACGATCCTGTCTGACAGGAAGGAAGCAATTTTGCACGCTCCAAAACCACAAACCAAAAAGCAGATGATGTCATTTCTTGGACTGACTAATTACTGCAGGGCATGGATTCCCTGCTATGCAGAGTTGACTAGTCCACTTTCTGATTTGATGTACAAAGATGATATTTCAATGTCAACCGTGTTGGAATGGAACAAAGATGCTGAGGAAGCTTTTGTAAAAGTCAAACAAACATTAGTGTCATCCACAGTTTTGGCACTACCAGATTATAGTAAACCATTCATTCAAACAGTTGATTGTAAGAATAAGTTCATGACTAGTGTTTTGGTTCAAGTGTATGGCTCAAAATTAAGGCCAGTTGCCTACTACTCATCTAAATTGGATGCAGTAGCAAGTGCTCTACCACCATGCGTACAGGCTGTTGTTGCAGCCTCTATGGCTGTTCAAAGTAGCAGTAATGTTGTTCTATTCCATCAGTTGACACTGAAAGTTCCACATGCAGTTTCTGCACTTCTGTTGCAGACAAACATGAGCCTTTTGTCCCCAGCAAGACATCTTTCGTGCATGTCCTTGCTATTATCACAGCCACACCTTACGGTAGAGCGATGTACAACATTGAATCCATCCACATTGATACCTTTACCTGAGGATGGTGAGCCGCACAATTGTCTTGATGTAGCTATGGTCTGTACGAAAGCACGCCCAGACCTCCAGGACACACCCATCCCAAACAGTACAATTGTGCATGTGGATGGTTCTTCCACTAAAAATGCTTATGGACAAACACAATCTGGATATGCTGTTGTCACAAATTCAGAAGTATTGGATTCTGCTTCATTGCCATCGTCATTTTCAGCACAAGCAGCTGAATTAGTTGCTTTAACTGCAGCTTGCTATCTGTTTAAAGGTACGGCTGTAACAATTTATACAGACAGCCAGTACGCTTTCAGCACAGTGCATGTGTTTGCAAAACTGTGGGAAGAGCGTGGAATGGTGACATCATCTGGAAAGCCAGTGACTCATGCCACACTCCTAACTGCACTACTGAAGGCTGTGAAATTGCCTGAACAAATTGCTATATGCAAATGTGCGGCTCACACCAAAGGCTCTGACAGTATTTCAAAAGGAAATGATTTTGCTGACAGAGCAGCAAAAGAGGCAGCAGCAGCTTCTTCTATTTTTGTTGTACAGGAAACCCCTCCGGATTTGCATTTAGGTCATACACTGCTTGCTGACATGCAACAGCAGGCAACTGACAGAGAAAAACAAATGTGGATAACTAAAGGGGCTACGTATGCAAATGATTTGTACGTATGACCACAAAAGAAACCCATATTGCCAAAAAATATGTTTAAATGGGCAGCTATTATGAGCCATGGCGTGACGCATGTCTCATCAGGGGGTATGATATCGCAATTGCAATCTATTTTTTGTCTTTATGGGTTCGATGCATATGCAAAACAGCATTGTAGAGCATGCATGATATGTGCAAAACACAACTCACAAGGCAATTTGAGACCCCAAAGAGGCAAATTTCCAACACCACAATATCCCTTTCAAGTGATTCATATGGATTATATACAGCTGAGTAAACATGAAGGGAAGGAATTTTGTTTAGTCATAATTGATGCCTTCTCAAAATGGGTAGAATTGTTCCCTACAAAACATGCAGATGCACTTACAGTGGCTAAGGCATTATGCAAAGACATCATCCCACGATTTGGAATACCAGAAACAGTCTATTCAGATAATGGAGCGCATTTTGTTAATACAATAGTGCAATACGTAGGAGAAGCGCTACAGGTCAATCTAAAAAATCATTGTGCTTATCATCCACAAAGCACCGGATTAGTGGAAAGGATGAATGGAACAGTAAAAAACAGACTTAGAAAGACAATGGAGGAAACAGGCAGACCATGGACACATTGTGTAGATTTGGTAAAAATGTATATAAACATAACTAGTACCATGGGGTTGACACCGTATGAAACATTGTTTGGCAGAAAATATCGATTGCCATATTATGGGCAAATTTGGGATGTACCTGAGGAAGCAAATTTGGCGGATTACATGAGAAAAATGTTAGAAGGACAACGAGGGAGAGTTTCAAACACTGATGATCCCATTTCTCCACAGGATGACCCTAAAGTGGTACCTGGAGACTGGGTGTTGATAAGAAGCATCAAGAGAAAACACTGGCATTCACCTAAATGGGAAGGGCCCCATCAAGTACTACTCACAACACCCACAGCCTTGAAAATTGGGGAAAGAAGTACATGGATTCATTTGACTCACTGTAAGAAAGTCATTTCTGCAGACACAGACAAACAGTAAGAACAGTAGGACAAGACTAGTAATAGTGTGTGAGCTTGGTGTTAAGATCCAGGTTAGACACGAAAGCTAGCAGAAGACATTAAGAAGCCACTGTTCTGAACATAGGTGTGCTGTAGTGTGCAGAAATGGCGAAAGAAAAAAACAAAAGAACGAGGGTTTCTGGACCCCATGGACAGTCCTTGTTATGCTACTTTTCTTTTTCGGATTGGGCTTATTATTAAAAGCCATAAGCACGGGACATGATAATAAGGATCACCTCCGCAGATTGCAGAGACCAAAAAGAAGTAACGAAGACCCCAGTCCGATAATAAATGCCACAGTACATAGCTGTGATAGGAACAATGCGTACCGATTTGGTGTACAGGCCTGCATTCCTAGAAAAGCTTCTGTGGTCATCTCTGTACCATATAGCGCTCTTACCCATGGAACATGGGATGGTGGGGATGGTGACAGAGGGACTAATTACGGAAATAGTTTCTCATGGTATATGACTAATGATCAACAAGATAAGAGATGGGAAACGTTGGTAGCCGATGAATGGAGTAGATGGACACCAAGATGGGCACAAACCGAGTGGGCTAAGTACCAGAGTCAAATTCTCAAAATGTATCAAACAGATGATAAGCTGTCTATAGTGGTGAATACCACAGAAAAAGGAACCATATTCCCACCTGATATAAAGGGAGACTGTTGGTTGTTCCTCCTTTGGGTATACAAACCAGGAAAAGATCCGTATTTCCATTTTTTCCTCTGTGAAACAGATAGAGTACAGCAACCAATATTGACAGAATTAAGTACGTCAAAGGGGGTGTCCATACAAGCAAAGGGGGTGTCCATACAAGCAAAGGGGATGTCCGTACAAGGCACAAAAGACATGAAGGCAGATGACTGGTTCCTAGTAACTACAGGAATTAGTGGACAAAATAACAATTGGCTTTTAATGGCAGAACAAGCAGGACTAGCAGCAAAGAAGGACTGTGTTGTATGTATGGGACCCAGACCTATATTACAGGTAATACCGGCAGCATTACCCAAAGACTGTCTGCTGACGGTTATGACACAGACATACATTGCAGCAAACAACAATTGTTCTAAGTGGGACAAGATCTATCCATTGACCAAATTGACTAAGATCAAACCTTTATTTTCAAGCAAAGTTGGGCATGCTAACCATACATGTGTACACTTGACAGGGACAAGTAAGACTTTGGGTAGCTTAAACCACACCGCCTGGTGTAAGAATGTGGTCCGTAGTACTCCCACATTCAAACCTGTCGGGAGGAGTGACGTATGGTGGTGGTGTGGTGATAACAGAATCTTTGACAGACTGCCACGAAATGTGTCAGGTTATTGTGCATTAATATCATTATTGTTACCAGTTAAAGCCATGTCCATGACACCTGAAGAAGTCATGACATATACAGCCTCTCTCATTCCTGAAGATTGGCAGAAAGGCATAGCCAGACATAGAGTAAAAAGACAGTGGAAAGGAGTAGGAACCCAACATATATTGACGCAATAGGAGTCCCCAGAGGAGTGCCTGACGAGTATAAACTGGTTGATCAAATAGCAGCTGGATTCGATTCTTCCATCTGTTGGTGGTGTTCAATTAATAAAAACGTGGACAGAATAAACTACATCCACTACAATGTACAGAAATTAGGAAATTGGACTGAGGAAGGATTTAAGGCTGTCCATTCACAGTTAGAAGCCACGTCCCTTATGGCCTTCCAGAATCGTATTGCTCTGGATATGTTGTTGGCGGAGAAAGGAGGTGTTTGTGCCATGTTCGGAGAACAATGCTGCACATTCATTCCCAACAACACGGCTGCAGACGGCAGTCTCACTCAAGCCATTGACGGGCTGAGGACGTTGAACAGGAAGATGAAAGAGCACAGTGGAGTAAACACCGAAGGCTGGGATTGGTGGCTGGAAGGGATGGGAAGATGGAGGTCTTTGATTTCTTCACTATTAGTGTCTATAGCAGTATTTGCTGCAATTCTAACATTGTGTGGATGTTGTTGTATTCCATGTCTCCGAGGCCTTGTAAATAGAATGATAACCACAGCAATAAGTCCAGGACCAGGAGGGGGACCAGCATCATATCCACTCCTGGGGCAAGACGACACCGAGGAGGACGATGACTCCCATGACCTGTACCCAGACCAATGGAAGTATGATGACCCAGACACCGATGATGGTGACAATGATGACATCACCTCTGGGGTGTAAGCCTATAGAACATACCATGATGAACCTCTTAGTGAAAATCTCAAAAAGAAGTGCTAAGCTAGGTGATAACTACTACTGTATGTTTAACAGGTGATAAACAGGAGGGGAATGTTAAAGATTTTATATATATGTTATCACTGTTAAACATTTGTACCTTTTGTCTTCTTTCTGATGAGAACGGTGTTGTGCTGTTTGCACCTGACCCCGAGAATGTACGTGTTATTCAACCTTGTTTTAGCATGCTGGGGTCAATCTGAACTGGGAATGAGGAGCTGGATGTACTTATTATTATTATTATACAACTTGTTTTCGTAGCCGCTAACGACTGGGAGTGAAGCATGACGGGGTCAGGCTGAACTGGGAATAAAAGAACTGAAGGTTGTTTTGACTGTTGTGATGTGATGCTTAGTGTGAAGACCAGGACACTCCAGGCAGATGCACAACAGCTGATAACTGCAACAGACGAACGAGATGTGCTGACCTCCGACGATAAGAGTAAAAGAAAGAAACTTTTTCCTTACAGCTGCGCTTATTGACATATGTGTTTATGTTACGAGAAGAAACTTGTCTCGCGTGTCCCCCCCCCCCTTAGGACAAGTTTTATGATGTAATGAGGGCATCTCTAATAAAAAGAGCGGGAGCACAGGCCAGACTTTAGTGTAGCCTTGGTGTACAGCCTGGACTGCACTCCGCGCGTGATTAATTTGACTTTCTGTCTCACTGGTGTTTCTTGACTCTGTTTGTCTTATCAAAGGTTTTAAGAATGTTTGGAGGAGAAAATACCCAACAGTGCTGAGCTGCAGTAACTACAGAGGCATAAAGTTGAGGTCAAGAAAGAGCACTACAGATGCAATGTTTGCTGTGAGAGTGCTGATGGAGAAGTACAGAGCAGGCCAGAAGAAGTTACATTGTGTGTTTGTGGATTTAGTTAAAGCTTATGACAGGGTGCCAAGAGAAGAGTTGTGGTATTGTATGAGGAAGTCTGGAGTGACAGAGAGTAGCGCAGGACATGTACAACATGTCCTGCGTGGAGTAACTTAGACTCTGTGTTGTGCATTCAAACCATATAATGCACGGTTTCTCGTTGTTTAATCCTCATATATATATATATATATATATATATATATATATATATATATATATATATATATATATATATATATATATATATATACACACACACAGTGAGGAAAATAAGTATTTGAACACCCTGCAATTTTGCAAGGTCTCCCACTTAGAAATCATGGAGGGGTCTGAAATTTTCATCTTAGGTGCATGTCCACTGTGAGAGACATAATCTAAAAAAAAAAAAAATCCGGAAATCACAATATATGATTTTTTTTAATCATTTATTTGTATGTTACTGCTGCAAATAAGTATTTCAACACCTGTGAAAATCAATGTTAGTATTTGGTACAGTAGCGTTTCAATCAATCAATCAATCAACTTTTTTCTTGTATAGCGCCAAATCACAACAAACAGTTGCCCCAAGGCGCTCCACATTGCAAGGCAAGGCCATACAATAATTATGAAACACAGTCTACGTCTAAAGCAACATAACCAAGGGATGGTCCAGGGTCACCCGATCCAGCCCTAACTATAAGCCTTAGCGAAAAGGAAAGTTTTAAGCCTAATCTTAAAAGTAGAGAGGGTATCTGTCTCCCTGATCTGAATTGGGAGCTGGTTCCACAGGAGAGGAGCCTGAAAGCTGAAGGCTCTGCCTCCCATTCTACTCTTACAAACCCTAGGAACTACAAGTAAGCCCGCAGTCTGAGAGCGAAGCGCTCTAATGGGGTAATATGGTACTATGAGGTCCCTAAGATAAGATGGGACCTGATTATTCAAAACCTTATAAGTAAGAAGAAGAATTTTAAATTCTATTCTAGCATTAACAGGAAGCCAATGAAGGGAGGCCAACACGGGTGAGATATGCTCTCTCCTGCTAGTCCCCGTCAGTACTCTAGCTGCAGCATTCTGAACCAACTGAAGGCTTTTTAGGGAACTTTTAGGGACAACCTGATAATAATGAATTACAATAGTCCAGCCTAGAGGAAACAAATGCATGAATTAGTTTTTCAGCATCACTCTGAGACAAGACCTTTCTGATTTTAGAGATATTGTGTAAATGCAAAAAGGCAGTCCTACATATTTGTTTAATATGCGCTTTGAATGACATATCCTGATCAAAAATAACTCCAAGATTTCTCACAGTATTACTAGAGATCAGGGAAATGCCATCCAGAGTAACGATCTGGTTAGACACCATGCTTCTAAGATTTGTGGGGCCAAGTACAATAACTTCAGTTTTATCTGAGTTTAAAAGCAGGAAATTAGAGGTCATCCATGTCTTTATGTCTGTAAGACAATCCTGCAGTTTAGCTAATTGGTGCGTATCCTCTGGCTTCATGGATAGATAAAGCTGGGTATCATCTGCGTAACAATGAAAATTTAAGCAATACCGTCTAATAATACTGCCCAAGGGAAGCATGTATAAAGTGAATAAAATTGGTCCTAGCACAGAACCTTGTGGAACTCCATAATTAACTTTAGTCTGTGAAGAAGATTCCCCATTTACATGAACAAACTGTAATCTATTAGACAAATATGATTCAAACCACCGCAGCGCAATGCCTTTAATACCTATGACATGCTCTAATCTCTGTAATCAAATTTTATGGTCAACAGTATCAAAAGCAGCACTGAGGTCCAACAGAACAAGCACAGAGATAAGTCCACTGTCCGAAGCCATAAGAAGATCATTTGTAACCTTCACTAATGCTGTTTCTGTACTATGATGAATTCTAAAACCTGACTGAAACTCTTCAAATAGACCATTCCTCTGCAGGTGATCAGTTAGCTGTTTTACAACTACCCTCTCAAGAATCTTTGAGAGAAAAGGAAGGTTGGAGATTGGCCTATAATTAGCTAAGATAGCTGGGTCAAGTGATGGCTTTTTAAGTAATGTTTAATTACTGCCACCTTAAAGGCCTGTGGTACATAACCAACTAACAAAGATAGATTGATCATATTTAAGATCGAAGCATTAAATAATGGTAGGGCTTCCTTGAGCAGCCTGGCAGGAATGGGGTCTAATAAGCATGTTGATGGTTTGGATGAAGTAACTAATGAAAATAACTCAGACAGAACAATCGGAGAGAAAGAGTCTAACCAAATACCGGCATCACTGAAAGCAGCCAAAGATAACGATACATCTTTGGGATGGTTATGAGTAATTTTTTCTCTAATAGTCAAAATTTTGTTAGCAAAGAAAGTCATGAAGTCATTACTAGTTAAAGTTAATGGAATACTCAGCTCAATAGAGCTCTGACTCTTTGTCAGCCTGGCTACAGTGCTGAAAAGAAACCTGGGGTTGTTCTTATTTTCTTCAATTAGTGATGAGTAGAAAGATGTCCTAGCTTCACGAAGGGCTTTCTTATAGAGCAACAAACTCTTTTTCCAGGCTAAGTGAAGATCTTCTAAATTAGTGAGACGCCATTTCCTCTCCAACTTACGGGTTATCTGCTTTAAGCTACGAGTTTGTTTGCAGTTACAGAGGTCAAACGTTTCCTGTAGTTTTTCACCAGGTTTTCACACACTGCAGCACGGATTTTGGTCCACTCCTCCATACAGATCTTCTCTAGATCTTTCAGGTTTGGAGTTTCACCTCCCTCCAAAGATTTTCTATTGAGTTCAGGTCTGGAGACTGGCCAGGCCACTCCAGGACGTTGAAATGCTTCTTACGGAGCCCCTCCTTAGTTGCCCTGGCTGTGTGTTTGGGGTCATTGTCATGCTGGAAGACCCCAACCCCCCCCCCCCCCCCCCCCCCCCAAAAAAAATGAATGACACATAGCATCCGAATCTGTACTGCTTGCGGATCAGTAAAGGAACAGCACAAAAAAACGAAAAGAGATCCGCACAGCCAGTTAGCTCCCAAACAAGCTTTAATAACACCAAAGGTGACGTTTCAGGCCTCGCCCTGTCATCAGACATCATGATTGTGTCAGGAGGTTTTGAAATCTTGCCTTGCCTCTACTGGTGGTTTGGCTCTCACTGCGGTATTGTATCACTTCCTGTTCCGGAGCACAGCGGTGTTTGCTGTATCTCTTAGCTGTTTAAATCTGCCAGATTTAGATTGATCTAGTTACCTAGATAATGATTTGTTTCACAGTGTAATCTTCACGTGCCTTAACTAAAGCACTCACTCTGCTGAATCACCTCTAAATTATTTACACATTATTCACTTTGTGTGTTTTAGGAATCCGCTAGCTTAGCGCAGCTACTAGCTCTTAGCCGATTTAGCATGGGGGCTTCTCCTGTCTCTCCTGCACTTTTCTACTCTGGGTGTGAAATGTTTAGTTATTCCTCAGCCTCCTTTAGGCAGTAATGGTACTTGTAATAAGTGTAGCTTATTCGTAGCTTTGGAGGCCAGGCTGGGCGAATTGGAGACTCGGCTCCACACCGTGGAAAAATTCTACAGCTAGCCAGGCCCCTGTAGTCGGTGCGGACCAAGGTAGCTTAGCCGCCGTTAGTTTCCCTCTGGCAGATCCCGAGCAGCCGGGAAAGCAGGCCGACTGGGTGACTGTGAGGAGGAAGCGTAGCCCTAAACAGAAGCCCCGTGTACACCACCACCCGTTCACATTTCTAACCGTTTTTCCCCACTCGACGATACACCCGCCGAGGATCAAACTCTGGTTATTGGCGACTCTGTTTTGAGAAATGTGAAGTTAGCGACACCAGCAACCATAGTCAATTGTCGTCCGGGGGCCAGAGCAGGCGACATTGAAGGAAATTTGAAACTGCTGGCTAAGGCTAAGCGTAAATTTGGTAAGATTGTAATTCACGTCGGCAGTAATGACACCCGGTTACGCCAATCGGAGGTCACTAAAATTAACATTGAATCGGTAGATAATTGGCAAAGCTTCTGGGGAAAACCTGGTCTTGTTAGGAGAGACGGCATCCATCCCACTTTGGATGGAGCAGCTCTCATTCCTAGAAATCTGGTCAATTATCTTAAATCCTCCAAACCGTGACTATCCAGGATTGGGACCAGGAAGCAGAGTTGTAGTCTTACACACCTCTCTGCAGCTTCTCTCCCCCTGCCATCCCCTCATTACCCCATCCCGTAGAGACGGTGCCTGCTCCCAGACCACCAATAACCAAGCAAAAATCTATTCAAGCATAAAATTCAAAAAGAAAACACAATATAGCACCTTCAACTGCACCACAGACTAAACAGTTAAATGTGGTCTATTAAACATTAGGTCTCTCTCTTCTAAGTCCCTGTTAGTAAATGATATAATAATTGATCAACATATTGATTTATTCTGCCTTACAGAAACCTGGTTACAGCAGGATGAATATGTTAGTTTAAATGAGTCAACACCCCCGAGTCACACTAACTGCCAGAATGCTCGTAGCACGGGCCGAGGAGGAGGATTAGCAGCAATCTTCCATTCCAGCTTATTAATTAATCAAAAACCCAGACAGAGTTTTAATTCATTTGAAAGCTTGACTCTTAGTCTTGTCCATCCAAATTGGAAGTCCCAAAAACCAGTTTTATTTGTTGTTATCTATCGTCCACCTGGTCGTTACTGTGAGTTTCTCTGTGAATTTTCAGACCTTTTGTCTGACTTAGTGCTTAGCTCTGATAACATAATTATAGTGGGCGATTTTAACATCCACATAGATGCTGAGAATGACAGCCTCAACACTGCATTTAATCTATTATTAGACTCGATTGGCTTTGCTCAAAATGTAAATGAGTCCACCCACCACTTTAATCATATCTTAGATCTTGTTCTGACTTATGGTATGGAAATTGAAGACTTAACAGTATTCCCTGAAAACTCCCTTCTGTCTGATCATTTCTTAATAACATTTACATTTACTCTGATGGACTACCCAGCAGTGGGGAATAAGTTTCATTACACTAGAAGTCTTTCAGAAAGCGCTGTAACTAGGTTTAAGGATATGATTCCTTCTTTATGTTCTCTAATGCCATATACCATCACAGTGCAGAGTAGCTACCTAAACTCTGTAAGTGAGATAGAGTATCTCGTCAATAGTTTTACATCCTCATTGAAGACAACTTTGGATGCTGTAGCTCCTCTGAAAAAGAGAGCCTTAAATCAGAAGTGCCTGACTCCGTGGTATAACTCACAAACTCGCAGCTTAAAGCAGATAACCCTTAAGTTGGAGAGGAAATGGCGTCTCTACTAATTTAGAAGATCTTCACTTAGCCTGGAAAAAGAGTCTGTTGCTCTATAAAAAAAAGCCCTCCGTAAAGCTAGGACATCTTACTACTCATCAATAATTGAAGAAAATAAGAACAACCCCAGGTTTCTTTTCAGCACTGTAGCCAGGCTGACAAAGAGTCAGAGCTCTATTGAGCCGAGTATTCCTTTAACTTTAACTAGTAATGACTTCATGACTTTCTTTGCTAATAAAATTTTAACTATTAGAGAAAAAATTACTCATAACCATCCCAAAGATGTATCGTTATCTTTGGCTGCTTTCAGTGATGCCGTTATTTGGTTAGACTCTTTCTCTCAGATTGTTCTGTCTGAGTTATTTTCATTAGTTACTTCATCCAAACCATCAACATGTCTATTAGACCCCATTCCTACCAGGCTGCTCAAGGAAGCCCTACCATTATTTAATGCTTCGATCTTAAATATGATCAATCTATCTTTATTAGTTGGCTATGTACCACAGGCTTTTAAGGTGGCAATAATTAAACCATTACTTAAAAAGCCATCACTTGACCCAGCTATCTTAGCTAATTATAGGCCAATCTCCAACCTTCCTTTTCTCTCAAAAATTCCTGAAAGGGTAGTTATAAAACAGCTAACTGATCACCTGCAGAGGAATGGTCTATTTGAAGAGTTTCAGTCAGGTTTTAGAATTCATCATAGTACAGAAACAGCATTAGTGAAGGTTACAAATGATCTTCTTATGGCCTCAGACAGTGGACTCATCTCTGTGCTTGTTCTGTTAGACCTCAGTGCTGCTTTTGATACTGTTGACCATAAAATTTTATTACAGAGATTAGAGCATGCCATAGGTATTAAAGGCACTGCGCTGCGGTGGTTTGAATCATATTTATCTAATAGATTACAATTTGTTCATGTAAATGGGGAGTCTTCTTCACAGACTAAGGTTAATTATGGAGTTCCACATGGTTCTGTGCTAGGACCAATTTTATTCACTTTATACATGCTTCCCTTAGGCAGTATTATTAGACGGCATTGCTTAAATTTTCATTGTTATGCAGATGATACCCAGCTTTATCTATCCATGAAGCCAGAGGACACACACCAATTAGCTAACTGCAGGATTGTCTTACAGACATAAAGACATGGATGACCTCTAATTTCCTGCTTTTAAACTCAGATAAAACTGAAGTTATTGTACTTGGCCCCACAAATCTTAGAAACATGGTGTCTAACCAGATCCTTACTCTGGATGGCATTACCCTGACCTCTAGTAATACTGTGAGAAATCTTGGAGTCATTTTTGATCAGGACATGTCATTCAAAGCGCATATTAAACAAATATGTAGGACTGCTTTTTTGCATTTACACAATATCTCTAAAATTAGAAAGGTCTTGTCTCAGAGTGATGCTGAAAAACTAATTCATGAGCATCAACCTGCTCTCTACTCTCACTACAGATCACAATGTCATCTGCAAACATCATAATCCATGGAGACTCCTGTCTGATGTCATCAGCCAACCTGTCCATCACCATTGCGAAGAAGAAAGGACTCAGAGCCGATCCTTGGTGTAATCCCACCTCCACCTTAAATGAGTCTGTCACTCCTACTGCACATCTCACTGCTGTCACACTGTACTTGTATGTTGGGGTTTGGTTCCATTTTGTGTCTGCACCGTTTAGCGGCCTGAGGACAGGCGTCATGGAACATTCCGCCCATCGTGTCCCTGTGTCCTTTTGTATAGTTTTGTCCTGTGTTTATTGCGTGGGCGTTTCCCTCAGTGTCTTATGTGAGTGTCTATGTCCTGGTCTGGTTGTCTTGTAAGTGTGTGTGGGTGTGTGTTCTCCCCTGGATGTCATTTGTCCTTGTCAGTACCTGTGGTCAGTCTGTTCCTGGTTTGTGTCTTCAGTCCTCTGTGTGTTGCCTTAATGTTCTTCATGTATATGTGTCTTTGTGTTCTTCAGTTTTCGTTAGATTTCAGTTGTGCATCATGTGTGCAGATGAGATCAGTTCGTATCAGTCAGATGAGTTTGTATCAGTTTCTGTCAGTCTGTGCATAATGTCTGGAGTTGCCTTGACAACATCAGACTCTAGGGGAGGGCAGAAAGATAAGAGGGGCAGCCAAATGGTTCACCAAGTCCATAGAAATTCTTCTAGAGGAAAACAGCGGGGCGTTTTGACCTTCGGAGGCTGATAAGCCTGCCATGTTTAGGGTTAAGCAGAGAAACACCATTTATAGCTCCTCTGACTGCCCAAATCCAGTTCATGAAAATTCCCTGGTTTACGACTCCTTCCTAAGGCATACATTTGCTTCAAGATGTTTTCCAACTTATGTCTTAGTTCAAGGGTTAATGCAGTCTGAGACTGTACCACCTTGCCCAACTCATTAATCATAATGGACAGGTGAGGGGTTGTGGTTCTGGTAACAGCCGTCTTGCCAGTTCTCTGGTAGGTCAGGGCCGCACATAAACCAATAAGCACCAGCCCCTCCCACTACATCTTCGACATCCACCACAGAGAGTGGTACCAAGCACGCAACATGCCACTTCTCCCAGGCGTCGAGAACATAGCCCGCAGGGTAGGTTCCATCTGGCACACAGGGTCCCCCAGCCCTGATTTCCTTGTTGAAAAAATGGTGTCAATAGCGTTCAGAGACCAGCTGATCAAGTCCTTGGTTCATCCAAATATAGTATGAAGAATTCACAGTCCGGTGAAGTAGGGACTTTGAAGGTTGCAGCAGAGATAGAGGAAAGAGGAGGAGATGCGACCGCCCTTGCCGGAGTCCCATGCTGAACACTAAAATGTACTTCAGTCAGAATAAAAATACAAGCTGCTGATTTTTATGTTATTTTTCAACATTATTAGGCTGCAGAAGGTTGCGTGTTCAAATCACGTCGTGGTCACCACTTTGTTGGAGACTGGCCCGCCAAGACCCTTGACCATGTCCACCATTCACTGTGCATCTGTTGATCCCAGGGAAAGTGGAACCAAAGGATTCCATGCAAGATCTCACTTTGTGGGGTAAGGATGATTCTAAGAAAACTCAGAACTTCACAGGAGGACCTGGTCAATGACCTGAAGAGAGCTGGGACCACAGTCACAAAGATTACATTAGTAACACATGATGCTGTCATAGTTTAAAATCCTGCAGGGCAGCAAGGTCCCCCTGCTCAAGCCAGTACATGTCCAGGCCCGTTTGAAGTTCACCAGTGAACATCTAGATGATCCAGAGGAGGCATGGGAGAAGGTCATGTGGTCAGATGAGACTAGAATACAGCTTTTTGGAATCAACTCCACTTACCATGTTTAGAGGATGAGAACAACCCCAAGAAAACCATCTCAACCGTTTCATTAGTTACTTCCTCCCAACCATCAACATGTCTATTAGACCCCATTCCTACCAGGCTGCTCAAGGAAGCCCTACCATTAATTAATGCTTCGATCTTAAATATGATCAATCTATCTTTATTAGTTGGCTATGTACCACAGGCTTTTAAGGTGGCAGTAATTAAACCATTACTTAAAAAGCCATCACTTGACCCAGCTATCTTAGCTAATTATAGGCCAATCTCCAACCTTCCTTTTCTCTCAAAAATTCTTGAAAGGGTAGTTGTAAAACAGCTAACTGATCATCTGCAGAGGAATGGTCTATTTGAAGAGTTTCAGTCAGGTTTTAGAATTCATCATAGTACAGAAACAGCATTAGTGAAGGTTACAAATGATCTCTTATGGCCTCAGACAGTGGACTCATCTCTGTGCTTGTTCTGTTGGACCTCAGTGCTGCTTTTGATACTGTTGACCATAAAATTTGATTACAGAGATTAGAGCATGCCATAGGTATTAAAGGCACTGCGCTGCAGTGGTTTGAATCATATTTATCTAATAGATTACAGTTTGTTCATGTAAATGGGGAATCTTCTTCACAGACTAAGGTTAATTATGGAGTTCCACAAGGTTCTGTGCTAGGACCAATTTTATTCACTTTATACATGCTTCCCTTAGGCAGTATTATTAGAAAGCATTGCTTAAATTTTCATTGTTACGCAGATGATACCCAGCTTTATCTATCCATGAAGCCAGAGGACACACACCAATTAGTTAAACTGCAGGATTGTCTTACAGACATAAAGACATGGATGACCTCTAATTTCCTGCTTTTAAATTCAGATAAAACTGAAGTTATTGTACTTGGCCCCACAAATCTTAGAAACATGGTGTCTAACCAGATCCTTACTCTGGATGGCATTACCCTGACCTCTAGTAATACTGTGAGAAATCTTGGAGTCATTTTTGATCAGGATATGTCCTTCAATGCGCACATTAAGCAAATATGTAGGACTGCTTTTTTGCATTTGCTCAATATCTCTAATGTCTCAGAGTGATGCTGAAAAACTAATTCATGCAGTTATTTCTTCTAGGCTGGACTATTGTAATTCATTATTATCAGGTTGTCCTAAAAGTTCCCTGAAAAGCCTTCAGTTAATTCAAAATGCTGCAGCTAGAGTACTGACGGGGACTAGAAGGAGAGAGCATATCTCACCCATATTGGCCTCTCTTCATTGGCTTCCTGTTAATTCTAGAATAGAGTTTAAAATTCTTCTTCTTACTTATAAGGTTTTGAATAATCAGGTCCCATCTTATCTTAGGGACCTCATAGTACCATATCACCCCAATAGAGCGCTTCGCTCTCAGACTGCAGGCTTACTTGTAGTTCCTAGGGTTTGTAAGAGTAGAATGGGAGGCAGAGCCTTCAGCTTTCAGGCTCCTCTCCTGTGGAACCAGCTCCCAATTCAGATCAGGGAGACAGACACCCTCTCTACTTTTAAGATTAGGCTTAAAACTTTCCTTTTTGCTAAAGTTTATAGTTAGGGCTGGATCAGGTGACCCTGAACCATCCCTTAGTTATGCTGCTATAGACGTAGACTGCTGGGGGGTTCCCATGATGCACTGTTTCTTTCTCTTTTTGCTCTGTATGCACCACTCTGCATTTAATCATTAGTGATCGATCTCTGCTCCCCTCCACAGCATGTCTTTTTCCTGGTTCTCTCCCTCAGCCCCAACCAGTCCCAGCAGAAGACTGCCCCTCCCTGAGCCTGGTTCTGCTGGAGGTTTCTTCCTGTTAAAAGGGAGTTTTTCCTTCCCACTGTCGCCAAGTGCTTGCTCACAGGGGGTCGTTTTGACCGTTGGGGTTTTTCTGTAATTATTGTATGGCTTCTGCCTTACAATATAAAGCACCTTGGGGCAACTGTTTGTGGTGATTTGGCGCTATATAAAAAAAATTGACTGATTGATTGATTGATTGACGCACCTGTATATAATCTAACATTGATTGACAACATGTGTGAGAATGTAAAAAAAAAAAAACACTACACAAACATAATCATCAAGAAGAGTTCATACTATATATGATAGTCCAATTAGATCCATTAAAATATCTATTTCATTGAAAGAAAACAGATTTAAATAGAATTTTAATTCAAATAATTCAAATTGTTCTCAGCCATTGTTTTGTCTACCACAGACAGTATTTGCTTGTGTTATTTTTGCAGTAGGTTTTGTGAGTGCTTGTAGCTGGAGGCTGGGTTTGGACTGACATCTTCACTCCAAATCTTTCATAAGTACACTTACTACTGCATGTGCCAGCTTTCTGGTGTTAAGGTGGAGGTGTTTTCCCACCTGACTTGCTGACTGTTTTTGCTCTTCGCCAGCAGTACCAGATCTGACACGCAGAGACGGTGGCCACCTGGGGGAACTCGGGACTTGGCGGCTCGAGTATTCTCCTGGTTCGGTGGCGGAGGAAATCGCGTGGTTCCGGTTCTTCTCCAGACGGACGTCTCCTATCGTCGAGCCTGCCCACACGACACCTTTATTGATTGACTTTGTATTCATTCTGAAATCTGCTGTGTGTAGTTGTGGCATTCACAACAGTAAAGTGTTCAGATTTGACTTCTTCTATTGTCCGTTCCTTTGCGCCCCCTGTTGTGGGTCCGTGTCACTACACTTTCACAACAGGATATCTCGTCCAGCGTCATGAACTCCGAGGGGCGTCACCCAGCCGCTGAACGGCCAATGGGAGAGCAGAGTGCACAGGCGTCTGCAGGAGGCGTGATTGGTGAGTTGCAGCACATCCTCACCGCCTTTACTGCTCAGTTGGATCAGATGACAGAGCAAAACATCCTCCTGAACCGCAGGGTGGAGGCTCTCTCCGCACAGGTGGCAGCGAGCGCTCAGGGCGCTGCTGCAGCTCCTCCTCCTGCCAACCCTGTGCAGGATATAAACGTTCCACTGGTCGTTCAACGACCACTCCCACCATCCCCTGAAGCATACATAATCCCCCCAGAGCCGTACGGGGGTTGTGTGGAGATGTGCGCGGACTTTCTTATGCAGTGTTCACTCGTCTTTGCACAACGTCCCGTCATGTACGCATCTGATGCTAGTAAAGTAGCTTATGTGATTAATCTGCTTCGAGGAGAGGCACGCGCTTGGGCTACGGCGCTTTGGGAGCAAAATTCACGGCTCCTTCATACGTACACTGGGTTTGTGAGGGAGTTCAAAACCGTGTTTGATCACCCTAACAGGGGAGAGACCGCTTCAACTGTGCTGCTGTCAATGAGACAGGGACGGCTCCGCGCCGCCTTCGTAAACGGACTGTCGTCGGTCCTGAAGGAGCACCTGCTGGCTAAGGACGAACCGCGGGAATTAGATGGGCTTATCGACCTCGTTATACGGTTAAACAACCGGTTGGAGGAACGCCATCGGGAGCGAGACGAAGGACGTGGCCGGGTACGCACCATCCCTCTCCCTTCCGGGGTCGAAAAGGTTCCGCCCTCCCCACGCTCCACAGCCGCAGCGCTCCGTGGGGCAACAGCTCCCCCTGCTGACGTTGCTAGGGAAACGCACAGGGCAAAAATGAGAACAGATGACAGAATGAGGAGGCTGGTCTGCGGGGAGTGTTTTATCTGCAGCTCAAAAGAGCACATACAGAAAAACTGCCCAAACGGCCACAACAACAACACCCGCCCTTAGAGACTGGGCTAAGGGGGGGTCATAACATTCACGTGGGACACACACATGTTGCCACACGACTCCCAGTTACAATCCTGAGCGGGGATTTAACCCTTCAAGCCCCAGCACTGGTGGACACGGGGTCAGAAGGGAAACTGCTAGACAGCAGATGGGCAAGGGAGGTAGGGCTCCCTCTGGTGGCGCTTCCTTCGCCACTGCAGGTGCGGGCACTAGATGGCACCCTTCTCCCTTTAATCACGCACAAGACACGACCTGTAACTCTGGTGGTGTCTGGAAATCATCGGGAGGAGATCGAGTTTTTTGTGACTCCTTCTACCTCACGCGTGATTTTGGGTTTCCCGTGGATGCTGAAACACAATCCCCGGATTGATTGGCCGTCTGGGGTGGTGGTTCAGTGGAGCAAAACCTGCCATCGGGTGTGTTTAGGATCCTCGGTTCCTCCCGGTTTACATGCTAAGGAGGAGGTCAAAGTCCCTCCCAATCTGACGGCGGTGCCGGTTGAGTACCACGATCTTGCTGACGTCTTCAGCAAGGATCTGGCACTCACCCTTCCCCCGCACCATCCGTACGATTGTGCCATTGATTTGGTTCCGGGCGTTGAGTTCCCGTCCAGCAGGCTGTACAACCTCTCACGACCTGAGCGCGAATCAATGGAGACCTACATCCGGGACTCATTAGCTGCCGGGCTGATCCGGAACTCCACCTCCCCGATGGGTGCAGGTTTCTTTTTTGTGGGCAAGAAAGACGGCGGACTCCGTCCATGCACTGATTACAGGGGGCTGAATGAGATCACGGTTCGCAACCGATACCCGTTGCCGTTGTTAGATTCCGTGTTCACCCCCCTGCATGGAGCCAAAATCTTTACTAAGCTGGATCTTAGGAATGCGTATCACCTGGTTCGGATCCGGAAGGGAGACGAATGGAAGACGGCATTTAACACCCCGTTAGGTCACTTTGAGTACCTGGTCATGCCATTCGGCCTCACCAACGCCCCCGCGACGTTCCAAGCCTTGGTTAACGACGTCTTGCGGGACTTCCTGCACCGGTTCGTCTTCGTATATCTGGACGATATTCTCATCTTTTCTCTGGATCCTGAGACCCATGTCCAGCATGTACGTCAGGTCCTGCAGCGGTTGTTAGAGAACCGACTGTTTGTGAAGGGCGAGAAGTGCGAGTTTCACCACACTTCTTTGTCCTTCCTGGGGTTTATCATCTCCTCCAACTCCGTCGCCCCGGATCCGGCCAAGGTCGCGGCGGTGAGAGACTGGCCCCAACCCACGAGCCGTAGGAAGCTGCAACAGTTCCTCGGCTTCGCAAATTTTTACAGGAGGTTCATTAAGGGCTATAGTCAGGTAGTTAGCCCCCTGACAGCCCTGACCTCACCAAAGGTTCCCTTCACCTGGTCGGATCGGTGCGATGCCACATTCAGGGAGTTGAAACAGTGCTTCTCCTCTGCACCAGTTCTGGTGCAGCCCGATCCCAGTCGCCAGTTTGTGGTTGAAGTGGACGCCTCTGACTCAGGGATAGGAGCCGTGCTATCCCAGTGCGGAGAGAACGATAAGGTTCTTCACCCGTGTGCCTATTTTTCCTGCAGGTTGACCCCAGCAGAACGGAACTATGACGTGGGCAATCGAGAACTCCTTGCGGTGAAAGAGGCTCTTGAGGAGTGGAGACATCTGTTGGAGGGAGCGTCAGTGCCATTCACGGTTTTTACTGACCACCGGAACCTGGCGTATATCAGGACCGCCAGGCGGCTGAACCCCAGGCAAGCCCGCTGGTCACTGTTCTTCGGCCGTTTTGACTTCCAGATAACCTACCGCCCCGGGACCAAGAACCAGAGGTCGGATGCCTTGTCCCGGGTGCATGAGAATGAAGTCAAAACCGAGCTGTCGGATCAACCGGAGCCCATCGTACCGGAGTCCACTATCGTGGCCACCCTTACCTTGGACATGGAGAAGACCATCCGGGAGGCCCTGGCACGGAGCCCGGACCCCCCCGTCCCGGGGGCACACCACCATCCTCACGATAGTAGACCGGTTCTCCAAGGCGGCCCACTTCATGGCCCTCCCGAAGCTCCCGTCGGCCCAGGAGACAGCGGACCTCCTGGTCCACCATGTCGTACATCTGCATGGGATACCAACAGACATCGTCTCAGATCGTGGTCCCCAGTTTTCCTCGCAGGTTTGGAGAAGTTTCTGCCGGGAGCTGGGGGCCACTGTGAGCCTCTCGTCTGGGTATCACCCACAGACCAACGGACAGGCTGAACGGGCTAATCAAGAGCTGGAGCAGGCCCTGCGCTGTACCACATCCGGACACCCGGCGGCTTGGAGTGAACACCTGGCCTGGATCGAGTATGCGCATAACAGCCAAGTGTCCTCTGCCACCGGCCTCTCCCCGTTCAAGGTGTGTCTGGGGTACCAGCCCCCTTTGTTTCCTGTGGTGGAGGGAGAGGTCGGTGTGCCCTCGGTCCAGGCCCACCTGCGGAGATGCTGTCGGGTGTGGCGCACCGCCCGTTCGGCCTTGTTGAGGGCCCGGACGAGGGCGAAGACCCATGCAGACCGTCGACGGTCCCCGGCCCCCGCATATCAGCCCGGGCAGGATGTGTGGCTATCTACGAGGGACATCCCCCTCCGGGTCGAGTCCCCCAAACTCCAGGACAGGTACATTGGGCCTTATAAAATCCTCATGGTCCTCAGTCCCGCCGCAGTGAGGCTCCAACTCCTGGCCTCACTGCAGATCCATCCGGTGTTTCATGTGTCAAGATTGAAACTGCATCACACCTCACCCCTCTGTACACCCGGCCCGGCGCCGCCTCCTGCCAGTATCATTGACGGGGAGCCGGCTTGGACTGTGCGCCGGCTCCTGGACGTCCGTCGAATGGGCTGGGGTTTCCAGTATTTGGTGGACTGGGAGGGGTATGGACCCGAAGAACGCTCCTGGGTGAAGAGGAGCTTCATCCTGGACCCGGCCCTCCTGGCCGATTTTTACCGTCGCCACCCGGACAAGCCTGGTCGGGCGCCAGGAGGCGCCCGTTGAGGGGGGGGTCCTGTTGTGTGGGCCACCAGAAGAGGAGGTACTGCTGGCCCACCACCAGAGGGCGCCCTGCCTGAAGTGCGGGCTTCAAGCACGAGAGGGCGCTGCCGCCCCACAAGAGCGGCCGAGGTGACAGCTGTTACTCATCGACTATGACAGCTGTCACCAATCATCTACGCCTCACCCCTGATAAAAGCAGGACGACACCTCCACCACGTCGCCGAGATATCGTCCTATCAAGGAGGTAATTTGTTCTCAGCCATTGTTTTGTCTACCACAGACAGTATTTGCTTGTGTTATTTTTGCAGTAGGTTTTGTGAGTGTTTGTAGCTGGAGGCTGGGTTTGGACTGACGCGTTCACTCCAAACCTTTGATAAGTACACTTACTACTGCATGTGCCAGCTTTCTGGTGTTAAGGTGGAGGTGTTTTCCCACCTGACTTGCTGACTGTTTTTGCTCTTCGCCAGCAGTACCAGATCCGACACGCGGAGACGGTGGCCACCTGGGGGAACTCGGGACTTGGCGGCTCCAGTATTCTCCTGGTTCGGTGGCGGAGGAAATCGTGTGGTTCCGGTTCTTCTCCAGACGGAAGTCTCCTATCGTCGAGCCTGCCCACACGACACCTTGATTGATTGACTTTGTATTCATTCTGAAATCTGCTGTGTGTAGTTGTGGCATTCACAACAGTAAAGTGTTCAGATTTGACTTCTTCTACTGTCCGTTCCTTTGCGCCCCCTGTTGTGGGTCCGTGTCACTACACTTTCACAACACTATTGTTCTTTAAAAAGTGTCAATATGATTAAAGAACCCCAAATTAGCAGAGAAAATGGGCCTAAGCTCCCAATTACAGATCTGAGCCACTCTGCACAGTTCCAAAGCATCAAACAAACGAAATAATTCATATACAAACCCGGAAACAACCATACATGCTGTCAAGTAGATAAGACATTCAGCCCAAAAGAGAAGAAGAAAAAAAAAAAAACCCACTCGCATGTTTACACTCCTTTCACAGTATAAAAATCAGGTATGTACCATCATAAAATACTGTGGAAAACTAATAGTAAATACACCAAAAAAAGAAGAAGAAGAGACAAACAGGTGCATCCATCTGGTGCGAATTGACACAAGATGGTGGAATCAAACATCAAGTTTATATAAAAACATTGAACACCACAACAGGGGAATAATCGCATAAGAACAACTGAATTGACGCTAGTAATGATGACAAAGCTACAAAAAGAATCACAAAAAAGGTCTGATGTCAAAATCCTCATTGAGTCCTTTAGGATTGAGAGCGTCCAGAGTGTAGATCCAATAACTTTCTCTTTTAAGTAAATTTTGATTAATATCACCACCGTGGTTCGTAAGTTTTACTTGTTCTATCCCAATAAATCTCAATGTGCTCACATTGTGTTGAGCCTGTGTGAAGTGACTGGCTACTGAACTTTTATTGTCTTTGTTCTGAATATTAGATCTATGCTCCGATATTCTAATTTTAAGAGGTCTTGTTGTTTTGCCAATATAGGCTAAGCCACAGGGGCATTTTAACATGTAAACCACATTAGCAGTATTACATGTAATAGTGCCACGAATTTTAAAGACTTTGCCAGTCCTAGCATGTAAAAATGTTTGAGTTGTATATGTAAAATTACATTGGGCACAATGGCCACAGCTATAGTTACCATGTGGTGATCCTTGTGAGAAATATGATTGACAAAGTGATGGCAAATTTGCACGGACAAGCATGGAGTTCAGATTAGGAGCCCTCTTAAAAACTATGCAAGGTGGCAAAGAGAAATCTTTGATGTCTTTTAATTTAGGATCAGTTTTGATAATATGCCAGTGCTTCTTAATGATTTTCTCAAATTCTCCCCCTAGTGGTGAATATTGAACGATACAGTTCAATCTGGAAGGCTGTTTTAGTATTTTTGTTTTTACTGTAAAGACAGTCATTTTGAGACATAGTCTCAAATTTTTTTCGAGCTTCTGTGGTCAAATCAAATCAAATCAATTTTATTTATATAGCGCCAAATCACAACAAACAGTTGCCCCAAGGCGCTTTATATTGTAAGTCAAAGCCATACAATAATTACAGAAAAACCCCAACGGTCAAAACGACCCCCTGTGAGCAAGCACTTGGCGACAGTGAGAAGGAAAAACTCCCTTTTAACAGGAAGAAACCTCCAGCAGAACCAGGCTCAGGGAGGGGCAGTCTTCTGCTGGGACTGGTTGGGGCTGAGGGAGAGAACCAGGAAAAGACATGCTGTGGAGGGGAGCAGAGATCAATCACTAATGATTAAATGCAGAGTGGTGCATACAGAGCAAAAAGAGAAAGAAACACTCAGTGCATCATGGGAACCCCCCAGCAGCCTAAGTCTATAGCAGCATAACTAAGGGATGGTTCAGGGTCACCTGATCCAGCCCTAACTATAAGCTTTAGCAAAAAGGAAAGTTTTAAGCCTAATCTTAAAAGTACAGAGGGTGTCTGTCTCCCTGATCTGAATTGGGAGCTGGTTCCACAGGAGAGGAGCCTGAAAGCTGAAGGCTCTGCCTCCCATTCTACTCTTACAAACCCTAGGAACTACAAGTAAGCCTGCAGTCTGAGAGCGAAGCGCTCTATTGGGGTGATATGGTACTATGAGGTCCCTAAGATAAGATGGGTGTTGTGAAAGTGTAGTGACACGGACCCACAACAGGGGGCGCAAATGAACGGTCAATAGATGAGCCAAAAAGTAACAATTTAATGTTGTGAAGGTGCACAACGAATACACAGACAATCTCAGAATCTGATAACAGTCAAACCACAAAGGTGACGTGTGGGCAGGCTCGAGGATAGAAGACGTCTGTCCTGAGAAGAGCTGGAACCACACGATTTCCGCCGCCACCGAACCTGGTGAATACTGGAGCCGCCAAGTCCCGAATTCCCAGGTGATCACCGTCCCCGACTGTCGGATCTGGTACTGCTGGCAAAGAACAAAGACAGTCAACTGTGGGTGTGTGTACACCCCGTAACAACAACGGTGGGAATGCCACCTCCACCTCTAACACACACTCGTGCAGCGTCTGTTTAACCACTTATCTGACGGACGTAGGACGAAACAGTCGCGACCCATGCCGGTCCTCTGGTTGACAGCTGCAAAACAATAGCTCTTAGAATCAATTAATACAGACAGAGACAGTTACCTCCATAGAAGTACGATATCTCGGCAACGAGGTGGAGATGACGTCTGGTCTTTATGGAGTGAGATGCTGTAGAATAGATGGGTGACAGCTGTCAAGAGATAATGAGTGACAGCTGTCACCCCCGGCTGTGTCCGTGGCGGCAGCGCCCTCTCGTGCCTGAAGCCCGCACTTCAGGCAGGGCGCCCTCTGGTGGTGGGCCAGCAGTACCTCCTCTTCTGGCGGCCCACACAACAATGGGACCTGATTATTCAAAACCATATAAGTAAGAAGAAGAATTTTAAATTCTATTCTAGAATTAACAGAAAGCCAATGAAGAGAGGCCAATATGGGTGAGATATGCTCTCTCCTTCTAGTCCCCGTCAGTACTCTAGCTGCAGCATTTTGAATTAACTGAAGGCTTTTCAGGGAACTTTTAGGACAACCTGATAATAATGAATTACAATAGTCCAGCCTAGAAGAAATAACTGCATGAATTAGTTTTTCAGCATCACTCTGAGACATTAGAGATATTGCGCAAATGCAAAAAAGCAGTCCTACATATTTGCTTAATGTGCGCATTGAAGGACATATCCTGATCAAAAATGACTCCAAGATTTCTCACAGTATTACTAGAGGTCAGGGTAATGCCATCCAGAGTAAGGATCTGGTTAGACACCATGTTTCTAAGATTTGTGGGGCCAAGTACAATAACTTCAGTTTTATCTGAATTTAAAAGCAGGAAATTAGAGGTCATCCATGTCTTTATGTCTGTAAGACAATCCTGCAGTTTAACTAATTGGTGTGTGTCCTCTGGCTTCATGGATAGATAAAGCTGGGTATCATCTGCGTAACAATGAAAATTTAATCAAGTACAGTGTGACAGCAGTGAGATGTGCAGTAGGAATGACAGACTCATTTAAGGTGGAGGTGGGATTACACCAAGGATCGGCTCTGAGTCCTTTCTTCTTCGCAATGGTGATGGACAGGTTGGCTGATGACATCAGACAGGAGTCTCCATGGATTATGATGTTTGCAGATGACATTGTGATCTGTAGTGAGAGTAGAGAGCAGGTTGAGTCTCTTCTGGAGAGGTGGAGAAATGCTCTGGAGAGAAGGGGAATGAAAGTCAGTTGGAGGAAGACTGAGTCCATGTAGAGAGCAGGTTGAGTCTAGTCTGGAGAGGTGGAGATATGCTCTGGAGAGAAGGGGAATGAAAGTCAGTTGGAGGAAGACTGAGTCCATGTGTGTGAATGGGAGGGAGCTCAGTGGAATAGTGCAGTTACAAGGAGTAGCCGTGTCAGGATGTGAGTTTTGTTTGGCTTTATTTTCATGTTTTGGTTTGGTTATGTTCTTTTGTTAGATGTTCTTGGTTTTGTTGCTTTCCTGTGTGTGTGTGTATATTCTCTTGTTGGGTTCTTCCTGCTTGGCTCTCGGTGGTGGGCGTCTCTCTCTCTCTCTCTCTGGCCACTCCCTCATTCTGGTGTCCCACGCACACCTGCTTTCAATATGCACCTCATGACCTGGCTGTGTATATATAGCTCTCCAGATTCCTCTGTGCTTCACCAGATTGATGCACCTAGCGACTTCTCTCCAGTTCTGTTTTTGTATTCTCAAGCTATTAGCCTCACGTGTGTTTTGACCACTTGCTTGTTTCCTTGACCACACCTTAGCCTGATGGTCCTTGTACTGTTGCTCATGTTGGACTGCCTTCCTGTGTACTGGACCCCATTTACTATCACAGTAAACTGTTTTTACATACAAAGCTTTGTGTCTGAGTCCTGCATTTGCATCCTGCCTCATCCGTCAACCAGACCTGATAAGAAGTGGTGAAAGTAGATGAGTTTAAATACTTGGGGTCAACTGGTCAAAGTAAGGCAGTGGTCATATAGTCAAACAACAGCTGGGATGAAATCTGTCACGGAGTCATGGCATCATGGTCCCAGAAAAAATAAAACATGGGATGAAGTTAAATACTTTGTTTTTTTAGCAATGTTTCATGGTGTTGCTTGTTTCATTATGTGTAATGGAAAGATGTCTTATGGTTTCTTTGAGGACTCGGTGTCCACCCTCACAGACGGCTGCCTGCTCAGGGTGCAAGAATGAAGCTGGTCACATATCAAGATCACACGGTTTCATGGGACACTGCTGATCCAAATGCAACTGATCACAGAAAATTCCTGAGGATGGCACTGGTGTCGCCAGCGTCCACAGAAGGAGTTGTTTCATGACTGAGGTGACTCTAACAGTCATCGAGAGGAGTTGTTGTGCACAACTTGTTTGGAATTGCAGGTTGGTTATGGATCTGGGAAAGCGAGCTGTGATGGTCCTGAGAGAAGGCAAGAGCGTGTTTTTAGAGGAATCTGTGACCAGGTCAAGTCTGTGGTACCAGGTCTTTTCAGAGGTACCACTGGCATGTCATCATATCAAACAATTGTTTTCTTAAGGAGACCAAGAGGATGCAGGGACATGAACATCACTGTTCAGACAAGTGAATGTCTGTCCAAGTCACTGAAAGTCTGGATCAAAGACATAAACGCTGACCCCATTACAAACTTTGCAATCATCTAAATATCCTGTAAACAGGAAGGTGGCGCAGACACTGATGAATCTGACTGTGAATTTGTCAGGTGAGTGGGCATGATGCAGCAGGCTGCTCTGCTCGTTACCGTGGACCCGCTGCATCACCACAGGAGCTCCGTGCCTGCTCAGATGCTGAGAGACTCTTTGGTTGAACTGCAGGGTTGAAGCTGAGTAGTGATAAACCAGGACCAGCTGGACAGATCTCCTTAAATGCCGCTGCAGACAGAGAGAGAGCGAGAGAGAGAGAGAGAGATGGCGAAGTCAACCATCTCACATCAACCCAACATCTTCAGCATTCTGCTTCTTTCATCTTTCTTCTGGGGGTTTTGCTTCAATGTGATAATTTCTCCTCCTGATCTCTACACATTCTCTTCAAAGTCAGTTACTGTGGACATTTCATCGCTGTCTGTATTTTAGCTTAACTTCCTGTTGACAACAGTGCAGGTGCACAGGGCATGCCCCCTCCACACACACAGACACACACAAACACACACACACAGTCAAAACAAGGACATGGTGACTGGAAAAGTAGTTAAGGCTGGCAGCCCCTCGTCTTCTGTCCAATTGATGAGACCTCATGGGTCCAGGAGTGAAGATGTTGGATATTTCACCTCATGCTCTCATGAAATGTCAGACTGTGACTCAGTCACTGACCTGAACCAAAGTAAGGACACCTCTGGCAGTTGGGGCCCCAGGCTTTGCCGACTCTGCTGCAGCAGCAGATTTGCTTTGTGATGTTCCTCAGGATGGGCAGAGAGCAGGAGGACGGACCCTGACCTGGACCCAGAACCCGGTAACACTGACTCTTCTCCTGTGATATCACACTCTGGGCTGAAGGGGACCAACAAACAACATCACAATGCTCAAGTGAGGTATACGAGGTCTGTTAAAAAAGTATCCGACCTTTTTATTTTTTGCAAAAACCATATGGATTTGAATCACGTGTGATTGCATCAGCCAAGCTTGAACCTTCGTGCGCATGCGTGAGTTTTTTTCACACCTGTCGGTTGCGTCATTCGCCTGTGAGCAGGCTTTGTGTGAGCAGTGGTCCACCCCCCCCCCCCCGGTCGGATTTTTATTGCGAATAAATTTCTGAACGATTTGGAGCTTTGCTGCATCAAATTTTTCCAGAAACTGTGAGAGACCTCCAGGTGGACACCATTCGGAAAATTCAGATGGCTTTCAGGGACGATTTTATGGGGATTACACAGATTACGGAGTGATCCAGCCGGTTTAAAGACCGCCCACAGCATCTGAGAGCGCGGCGCGCTCCGAGCGCCAATCGACAGGCTGACACCCCGCTGAAACAACCAGATCATTTCCAACGTGAAGGCTTTGTTGATCCGGGACGTCATCTGACTTCCACAGAAATGGCAGAAAGACGTGGACATCAGCACTTTTTCGGCCATTCCACTGTTACAGGAGTTTTTTTTCATGGAAAGAGAAGCGGAGGGATGTGCCACGGAGCCGCTCACGGCGCAGGACAAAAGCACCTCCGTGTTGGTATCACAGGACGGCTTCAGGTGGCTTCAGACGGCTTTCGGTGGCTTTTCAGTCGTGTGACTATCCCAGAAATTGTGGCATGAGCTGGACATGCCAGAACATGTCCTGTGAGGCTTCATCACGGCGTTGCTTTGCGCCATGCGGCTCCACTGCGACGCGCAGAATTCCTAGGCTCCTCTTTCCATGACAAAAACTCCTGTAACAGTGAAATGTGCCGTTCATTTCCACACTGGACACTGTGTTGATCCGGGACGTCGTCTGACTTCCACAGGAATTGCGGAAGACGTGGACATCTGCACTTTTTCCGCACATTGAGACAGACGTGCGGAGGAATTCTGCGCATCGCAGTGGAGCCGCATGGCGCAAAGCAACACCGTGATGAAGCCTCACAGGACATGTTCTGGCATGTCCAGCTCATGCACAATTTCTCGGATAGTCACACAACTGAAAAGCCACCGAAAGCCGTCTGAGCCATCTGAAAGCCGTCCTGTGAGACCAACACGGAGGTGCTTTTGTCCCGCGCCATCCGCTGCTCTGTGGCGCATCCCTCTGCTTCTCTTTCCATGAAAAAAACTCCTGTAATGGTGGAATGTGCCAAAAAAGTCTTGATGTCCACGTCTTCTGCCATTTTTGTGGAAGTCAGACGACGTCCCGGATAAACAAAGCCTTCACGTTGGAAATGATCTGGTTGGTTCAGTCTGTCGATCGGCGCTTGGAGCGCGCAGCGCTCTCAGACGCTGTGGGCGGTCTTTAAACCGGCTGGATCACTCCTTAATCTGTGTAATCCCATAAAATCGTCCCTGAAAGCCATCTGAATTTTCCGAATGGTGTCCACCTGGAGGTCTCACACAGTTTCTGGAAAAAATTGATGCAGCAAAGCTCCAAATCATTCAGACATTTTATTCGTAATAAAAATCGACGAGGGGGGTGGACCACTGCTCACACAAAGCCTGCTCACAGACGAATGACACAACCGACAGGCGTGAAAAACTCATGCATCAAATCAAATCAAATCAATTTATTTATATAGCGCCAAATCACAACAAACAGTTGCCCCAAGGCGCTTTATATTGTAAGGCAAAGCCACACAATAGTTACGGAAAAAACCCCCAACGGTCAAACGACCCCCTGTGAGCAAGCACTTGGCAACAGTGGGAAGGAAAAACTCCCTTTTAACAGGAAGAAACCTCCAGCAGAACCAGGCTTAGGGAGGGGCAGTCTTCTGCTGGGACTGGTTGGGGCTGAGGGAGAGAACCGGGAAAAAGACATGCTGTGGAGGGGAGCAGAGATCAATCACTAATGATTAAATGCAGAGTGGTGCATACAGAGCAAAAAGAGAAAGAAACACTCAATGCATTATGCGAAACCCCCCAGCAGTCTAAGTCTATAGCAGCATAACTAAGGGATGGTTCAGGGTCACCTGATCCAGCCCTAACTACAAGCTTTAGCAAAAAGGAAAGTTTTAAGCCTAATCTTAAAAGTAGAGAGGGTGTCTGTCTCCCTGATCTGAATTGGGAGCTGGTTCCACAGGAGAGGAGCCTGAAAGCTGAAGGCTCTGCCTCCCATTCTACTCTTACAAACCCTAGGAACTACAAGTAAGCCTGCAGTCTGAGAGCGAAGCGCTCTATTGGGGTGATATGGTACTATGAGGTCCCTAAGATAAGAAGGGACCTGACTATTCAAAACCTTGTAAGTAAGAAGAAGAATTTTAAATTCTATTCTAGAATTAACAGGAAGCCAATGAAGAGAGACCAATATGGGTGAAATATGCTTTCTCCTTCTAGTCCCCGTCAGTACTCTAGCTGCAGCATTTTGAATTAACTGAAGGCTTTTCAGGGAACTTTTAGGACAACCTGATAATAATGAATTACAATAGTCCAGCCTAGAGGAAATAAATGCATGAATTAGTTTTTCAGCATCACTCTGAGACAAGACCTTTCTAATTTTAGAGATATTGCGTAAATGCAAAAAAGCAGTCTTACATATTTGTTTAATATGCGCTTTGAATGACATATCCTGATCAAAAATGACTCCAAGATTTCTCACAGTATTACTAGAGGTCAGGGTAATGCCATCCACAGTAAGGATCTGGTTAGACACCATGTTTCTAAGATTTGTGGGGCCAAGTACAATAACTTCAGTTTTAGCTGAGTTTAAAAGCAGGAAATTAGAGGTCATCCATGTCCTTATGTCTGTAAGACAATCCTGCAGTTTAGCTAATTGGTGTGTGTCCTCTGGCTTCATGGATAGATAAAGCTGGGTATCATCTGCGTAACAATGAAAATTTAAGCAATGCCGTCTAATAATACTGCCTAAGGGAAGCATGTATAAAGTGAATAAAATTGGTCCTAGCACAGCACCTTGTGGAACTCCATAATTAACCTTAGTCTGTGAAGAAGATTCCCCATTTACATGAACAAATTGTAATCTATTAGATAAATATGATTCAAACCACCGCAGCGCAGTGCCTTTAATACCTATGGCATGCTCTAATCTCTGTAATAAAATTTTATGGTCAACAATATCAAAAGCAGCACTGAGGTCCAACAGAACAAGCACAGAGATGAGTCCACTGTCTGAGGCCATAAGAAGATCATTTGTAACCTTCACTAATGCTGTTTCTGTACTATGATGAATTCTAAAACCTGACTGAAACTCTTCAAATAGACCATTCCTCTGCAGATGATCAGTTAGCTGTTTTATAACTACCCTTTCAAGAATTTTTGAGAGAAAAGGAAGGTTGGAGATTGGCCTATAATTAGCTAAGATAGCTGGGTCAAGTGATGGCTTTTTAAGTAATGGTTTAATTACTGCCACCTTAAAAGCCTGTGGTACATAGCCACTAATAAAGATAGATTGATCATATTTAAGATCGAAGCATTAAATAATGGTAGGGCTTCCTTGAGCAGCCTGGTAGGAATGGGGTCTAATAGACATGTTGATGGTTTGGATGAAGTAACTAATGAAAATAACTCAGACAGAACAATCGGAGAGAAAGAGTCTAACCAAATACCGGCATCACTGAAAGCAGCCAAAGATAACGATACGTCTTTGGGATGGTTATGAGTAATTTTTTCTCTAATAGTTAAAATTTTATTAGCAAAGAAAGTCATGAAGTCATTACTAGTTAAAGTTAAAGGAATACTCGGCTCAATAGAGCTCTGACTCTTTGTCAGCCTGGCTACAGTGCTGAAAAGAAACCTGGGGTTGTTCTTATTTTCTTCAATTAGTGATGAGTAGTAAGATGTCCTAGCTTTACGGAGGGCTTTTTTATAGAGCAACAGACTCTTTTTCCAGGCTAAGTGAAGATCTTCTAAATTAGTGAGACGCCATTTCCTCTCCAACTTATGGGTTATCTGCTTTAAGCTGCGAGTTTGTGAGTTATACCACGGAGTCAGGCACTTCTGATTTAAAGTTCTCTTTTTCAGAGGAGCTACAGCATCCAAAGTTGTCTTCAATGAGGATGTAAAACTATTGACGAGATACTCTATCTCACTACAGAGTTTAGGTAGCTACTCTGCACTGTGTTGGTATATGGCATTAGGGAACATAAAGAAGGAAACATATCCTTAAACCTAGTTACAGCGCTTTCTGAAAGACTTCTAGTGTAATGAAACTTATTCCCCACTGCTGGGTAGTCCATCAGAGTAAATGTAAATGTTATTAAGAAATGATCAGACAGAAGGGGGTTTTCAGGGAATACTGTTAAGTCTTCAATTTCCATACCATAAGTCAGAACAAGATCTAAGATATGATTAAAGTGGTGGGTGGACTCATTTACATTTTGAGCAAAGCCAATTGAGTCTAATAATAGATTAAATGCAGTGTTGAGGCTGTCATTCTCAGCATCTGTGTGGATGTTAAAATCGCCCACTATAATTATCTTATCTGAGCTAAGCACTAAGTCAGACAAAAGTTCTGAAAATTCACAGAGAAACTCACAGTAACGACCAGGTGGACGATAGATAACAACAAATAAAACTGGTTTTTGGGACTTCCAATTTGGATGGACAAGACTAAGAGTCAAGCTTTCAAATGAATTAAAGCTCTGTCTGGGTTTTTGATTAATTAATAAGCTGGAGTGGAAGATTGCTGCTAATCCTCCTCCTCGGCCCGTGCTACGAGCATTCTGGCAGTTAGTGTGACTCGGGGGTGTTGACTCATTTAAACTAACATAATCATCCTGCTGTAACCAGGTTTCTGTAAGGCAGAATAAATCAATATGTTGATCAATTATTATATCATTTACTAACAGGGACTTAGAAGAGAGAGACCTAATGTTTAATAGACCATATTTAACTGTTTTAGTCTGTGGTGCAGTTGAAGGTGCTATATTATTTTTTCTTTTTGAATTTTTATGCTTAAATAGATTTTTGCTGGTTATTGGTGGTCTGGGAGCAGGCACCGTCTCTACGGGGATGGGGTAATGAGGGGATGGCAGGGGGAGAGAAGCTGCAGAGAGGTGTGTAAGACTACAACTCTGCTTCCTGGTCTCAACCCTGGATAGTCACGGTTTGGAGGATTTAAGAAAATTGGCCAGATTTCTAGAAATGAGAGCTGCTCCATCCAAAGTGGGATGGATGCCGTCTCTCCTAACAAGACCAGGTTTTCCCCAGAAGCTTTGCCAATTATCTATGAAGCCCACCTCATTTTTTGGACACCACTCAGACAGCCAGTAATTCAAGGAGAACATGCGGCTAAACATGTCACTCCCGGTCCGATTGGGGAGGGGCCCAGAGAAAACTACAGAGTCCGACATTGTTTTTGCAAAGTTACACACCGATTCAATGTTAATTTTAGTGACCTCCGATTGGCGTAACCGGGTGTCATTACTGCCGACGTGAATTACAATCTTACCAAATTTACGCTTAGCCTTAGCCAGCAGTTTCAAATTTCCTTCAATGTCGCCTGCTCTGGCCCCCGGAAGACAATTGACTATGGTTGCTGGTGTCGCTAACTTCACATTTCTCAAAACAGAGTCGCCAATAACCAGAGTTTGATCCTCGGCGGGTGTGTCGTCGAGTGGGGAAAAACGGTTAGAAATGTGAACGGGTTGGTGGTGTACACGGGGCTTCTGTTTAGAACTACGCTTCCTCCACACAGTCACCCAGTCGGCCTGCTTTCCCGGCTGCTCGGGATCTGCCAGAGGGAAACTAACGGCGGCTAAGCAAACTTGGTCCGCACCGACTACGGGGGCCTGGCTAGCTGTAGAATTTTCCACGGTGCGGAGCCGAGTCTCCAATTCGCCCAGCCTGGCCTCCAAAGCTACGAATAAGCTACACTTATTACAAGTACCATTACTGCTAAAGGAGGCCGAGGAATAACTAAATATTTCACACCCAGAGCAGAAAAGTGCGGGAGAGACAGGAGAAGCCGCCATGCTAAACCAGCTAAGAGCTAGTAGCTGCGCTAAGCTAGCGGATTCCTAAAAACAAGCAAAGTGAATAACGTGTAAATAATTTAGAGGTGATTCAGCAGAGGGAGTGCTTTAGTTAAGGCACGTGAAGATAACACTGTGAAACAAATCATTATCTAGATAACTAGATCAATCTAACTGCGCAGATTAAACAGCTAACAGATACAGAAAAACACCGCTGTGCTCCGGAACAGGAAGTGATACAATACCGCAGTGAGAGCCAACCACCAGTAGAGGCAAGCAAGCGCACGAAGGTTCAAGCTTGGCTGATGCAATCACACGTGATTCAAATCCATGTGGTTTTTGAAAAAAATAAAAAGGTCTGATACTTTTCTAACAGACCTCAAACAGTAGTGTTCAGAATAATAGTAGTGCTATGTGACTAAAAAGATTAATCCAGGTTTTAAGTATATTTCTTATTGTTACATGGGAAACAAGGTACCAGTAGATTCAGTAGATTCTCACAAATCCAACAAGACCAAGCATTCATGATATGCACACTCTTAAGACTATGAAATTGGGCTATTAGTAAAAAAAAAAAAAAAAAAAAAGTAGAAAAGGGGGTGTTCACAATAATAGTAGCATCTGCTGTTGATGCTACAAACTCAAAACTATTATGTTCAAACTGCTTTTTTTTAGCAATCCTGTGAATCACTAAACTAGTATTTAGTTGTATAACCACAGTTTTTCATGATTTCTTCACATCTGTGAGTCATTAATTTTGTTGGTTGGGAACCAAGATTTTGCTGGTTTACTAGTGTGCTTGGGGTCACTGTCTTGTTGAAACACCCAATTCAAGGGCATGTCCTCTTCAGCATAAGGCAACATGACCTCTTCAAGTATTTTGACATATCCAAACTGATCCATGATACCTGGTATGTGATATATAGGCCCAACACCATAGTAGGAGAAACATGCCCATATCATGATGCTTGCACCACCATGCTTCACTGTCTTCACTGTGAACTGTGGCTTGAATTCAGAGTTTGGGGGTCGTCTCACAAACTGTCTGCGGCCCTTGGACCCAAAAAGAACAATTTTACTCTCATCAGTCCACAAAATATTCCTCCATTTCTCTTTAGGCCAGTTGATGTGTTCTTTGGCAAATTGTAACCTCTTCTGCACATCTTTTATTTAACAGAGGGACTTTGCGGGGGATTCTTGCAAATAAATTAGCTTCACACAGGCGTCTTCTAACTGTCACAGCACTTACAGGTAACTCCAGACTGTCTTTGATCATCCTGGAGCTGATCAATGGGTGAGCCTTTGCCATTCTGGTTATTCTTCTGTCCATTTTGATGGTTGTTTTCTGTTTTCTTCCACGTGTCTCTGGTTTTTTTGTCCATTTTAAAGCACTGGAGATCATTATAGATGAACAGCCTATAATTTTTTGCACCTGCGTATATGTTTTCCCCTCTCCAATCAACTTTTTAATCAAACTACGCTGTTCTTCTGAACAATGTCTTGAACGTCCCATTTTCCTCAGGCTTTCAAAGAGAAAAGCATGTTCAACAGGTGCTGGCTTCATCCTTAAATAGGGGACACCTGATTCACACCTGTTTGTTCCACAAAATTGACGAACTCACTGACTGAATGCCACACTACTATTATTGTGAACACCCCCTTTTCTAATTTTTTTTTACTAATAGCCCAATTTCATAGCCTTAAGAGTGTGCATATCATGAATGCTTGGTCTTGTTGGATTTGTGAGAATCTACAGAATCTACTGGTAGCTTGTTTCCCATGTAACAATAAGAAATGTACTCAAAACATATACTAAAGACATGGATGACCTCTAATTTCCTATTAAATTTTCATTGTTACGCAGATGATACCCAGCTTTATCTATCCATGAAGCCAGAGGACACACACCAATTAGCTAAACTGCAGGATTGTCTTACAGACATAAAGACATGGATGACCTCTAATTTCCTGCTTTTAAACTCAGATAAAACTGAAGTTATTGTACTTGGCCCCACAAATCTTAGAAACATGGTGTCTAACCAGATCCTTACTCTGGATGGCATTACCCTGACCTCTAGTAATACTGTGAGAAATCTTGGAGTCATTTTTGATCAGGATATGTCATTCAAAGCGCATATTAAACAAATATGTAGGACTGCTTTTTTGCATTTACGCAATATCTCTAAAATCAGAAAGGTCTTGTCTCAGAGTGATGCTGAAAAACTAATTCATGCATTTATTTCCTCTAGGCTGGACTATTGTAATTCATTATTATCAGGTTGTCCTAAAAGTTCCCTGAAAAGCCTTCAGTTAATTCAAAATGCTGCAGCTAGAGTACTGACGGGGACTAGAAGGAGAGAGCATATCTCACCCATATTGGCCTCTCTTCATTGGCTTCCTGTTAATTCTAGAATAGAATTTAAAATTCTTCTTCTTACTTATAAGGTTTTGAATAATCAGGTCCCATCTTATCTTAGGGACCTCGTAGTACCATATCACCCCAATAGAGCGCTTCGCTCTCAGACTGCAGGCTTACTTGTAGTTCCTAGGGTTTGTAAGAGTAGAATGGGAGGCAGAGCCTTCAGCTTTCAGGCTCCTCTCCTGTGGAACCAGCTCCCAATTCAGATCAGGGAGACAGACACCCTCTCTACTTTTAAGATTAGGCTTAAAACTTTCCTTTTTGCTAAAGCTTATAGTTAGGGCTGGATCAGGTGACCCTGAACCATCCCTTAGTTATGCTGCTATAGACGTAAACTGCTGGGGGGTTCCCATGATGCACTGTTTCTTTCTCTTTTTGCTCTGTATGCACCACTCTGCATTTAATCATTAGTGATCGATCTCTGCTCCCCTCCACAGCATGTCTTTTTCCTGGTTCTCTCCCTCAGCCCCAACCAGTCCCAGCAGAAGACTGCCCCTCCCTGAGCCTGGTTCTGCTGGAGGTTTCTTCCTGTTAAAAGGGAGTTTTTCCTTCCCACTGTAGCCAAGTGCTTGCTCACAGGGGGTCGTTTTGACCGTTGGGGTTTTACATAATTATTGTATGGCCTTGCCTTACAATATAAAGCGCCTTGGGGCAACTGTTTGTTGTGATTTGGCGCTATATAAAAAATTGATTGATTGATTGAAAACCTGGATTAATCTTTTTAGTCACATAGCACTACTATTATTCTGAACACTACTGTAAATAAAGGGACTCTATGACACACCCCCCCCCCCCCACCACAGAAATCAAAAGGCAAATATGGAAAGAAAAAAACATAATGAGGCAGAAATCCAGTTTTTTTTTTGTATGTGACTAAATCAGAACGGCCTGAAAACAACGAGTTCGACGAGCAAACAGTTACTTTACAGGAAGAAACCTGAAACAGGGGCAGGGGGTCATTTACAGAACACAAAGCACAAGACACACAAAGCACAAGACAGAAAACAAAGCAGAAAGTCTGGGTCTCATTAATATAAGATCAATGTCCTCAAAATAACTGTTGATAAATGATCTAACTATTGATCATCATTTAGATATGATTGGGTTATGTGAAACCTGGCTTAAACCTACAACTGTCCTCCCCTTAAATGAGGCCTGCCCACCAGCATATACATTTAGTCACGTCCTTCGTGATGCGAAGCAAAGTGGGGGTGTTTCTCTTATTTATAAATCTAGGTTTAGCTTATTAGCTGTTGGGGGTCACAAATATAACTCGTTTGAGCATCTGATTCTCCGCTCAGCTCAGGATATTACGCATTGCCAGGATCATAAGAATAAAAATCAGCCGTGTTACTTTGTCACTGTATTTAGGCCTCCTTGCCCATATTCTGAATTCTTAGATGAATTTGGTGCGTTCATCTCTAACTTGTCAACTAGTGCAGATAACATTCTGATCATTGGTGACTTTAACGTTCATATACTGTAAATAAGCCTTCTGATCCCCTCTGCAAATCATTTATGGAAATTGCGGATGCATTAGGATTTTGGCAATGCATTCAGGACTCGACGCACATTAGTGGAAATACCCAGGATTTGGCTCTTGAACATGGTATTATTGTCATGAAAATCACTCACTTATTAAGTTTACAGTTTCGCTGCCGTGTTTAGTGGAACAACAACCTTATATATCACTACGGCGATGCATCAACTCCTCAACTAAGACTGAACTCAAAGCTAGACTGCCTGATGTCTTAGCATCACATTTGGCAAATACCCAATCAGTAGACAGTCTTGAGGATAGTTTAAACTCAGTGCTCAAAACTCCACTTGACACGACTGCGCCACCTGTGTTAAAACTGTGCTCCCCCAAAACACAGTCACCTTGGTTCAATGATTGCCTGTGTGACCTCAAGCATAAGGCAAGAGGTCTAGAACGGAAATGGCATAGTTTAAAATTAGAAGTATTCCACCAAGCGTGGCAAGATGCTATCTTAGACTATTAGCATGCATTACTGGCTACAAAGCGGACCTATTACTCTGATTTGATCAACAAAAACAAGCATAACTCAAAGTTCTTGTTCGACACAGTGGCAACACTTATTCATGGACAACCACCTGTAGTTCACTGTCCTTTTACAGCACAAGATTTCCTGGATTACTTTGAGAAGAAAATTGAAGACATTAGGTTAAATATATCCCAGCATGCCTTAACCCAGCCACTACACCCTGATATTGATGTGGGCGCCACTACTGAGGTATTACCTAGATTTACAGAATTTGATAGTATCTCTCTAGACATGCTGATGAAACTCATAACATCTACAAAAAGCAAAAAACCTGTTTATTTGATTCTATACCAATAAAACTGTTTAAGGACCTGTGGCCCACTCTTGGGCCGATTGTGCTGGAAATTATTAATCTTTCTTTAACTTCTGGATCTGTTCCTAAATGTTTCAAATATGCAGTGATTAAACCATTACTTAAGAAACCTAATCTTGACCATAGTGTATTGAAAAACTATCAGCCGATATCAAATCTATCATTTTGCTCTAAAATTCTGGAAAAAGTGGTGTCACAGCAGATCGTGGACTATCTTACTGAGAATAATCTCTTTGAGCCACTGCAGTCTGCTTTTAGAAAATATCATTCCACAGAGACAGCTCTCACTAAAGTGGTGAATGATCTTCTGCTTACAATGGATTCAGACACCACTACGGTTCTGGTGCTGTTAGATCTCAGTGCTGCATTTGATACAGTGGATCATCATATTCTACTTGATAGGCTGGAAAATCATTTTGGGATTACTGGGAGTGCCCTTGCATGGTTGACATCATACTTGACCAGTCGTTCTCACCGTGTTTTGTACAGTAACACTACCTCTAACCTTAGTGACATGAAATTTCGGGTTCCACAGGGGTCCGTCTTAGGCCCCCTGCTTTTCTCCCTTTATATAACACCCCTTGGGCACATATTGCGGCGTTTTGGGATTTCATTGCTATGCTGATGATACTCAGTTATACATGCCAAAAACTGCTGGTAATCTCATCCAGGTAAAATCCTTAGAAGATTGCCTTGCATCAGTGAGAAGCTGGATGTCTAGAAACCTCCTACTTTTAAACTCTGATAAGACTGAAATGATAGTTCTTGGTTCATGGAGACATCGGAATCAATTTGACCAGTTAACACTTAGCCTAGGCTTGTGTGTCATACATCACACTGAGAAAGTGAAGAACCTTGGGGTAATTTTTGATACTACATTGTCCTTTGATGTCCACATTAGAAATATTACAAGGACTGTTTTCTTCCACCTGCAAAATATAGCGAAGCTTCATTCCATCCTGTCTATGGCTGATGCTGAGACCCTGATCCATGCATTTATCTCTTCAAGATTGGACAACCGCAACATTCTATATTCTGGTTTCCTGCAGTCCAGCATTAGGGCTCTCCAACTGGTTCAAAATGCTGATGCCAGACCTTTGACACAAAGCAGAAAGTTCGACCACAAGTTCGACACACAAAGTACAATAAAGAAAACAAAACACAAAACACACACAGTACAAGGCAAAACACAAAATACAAGAAACATAAACCACAATACAGAAAACAAAACACAACACACACAAAGCACAAGACAGAACACAAAACAGAAGACACACAAAGCACAAGACAGAAAACAAAACACAAGACACATACGAGGTCTGTGAGAAAAGTAACGGACCTTTTTATTTTTTTCAAAAACTATATGGATTTGATTCATATGTTTTTACGTCAGCCAAGCTTGAACCTTCGTGCGCATGCGCGAGTTTTTCCACGCTTGTCGGTTGCGTCATTTGCCTGTGGGCAGGCTTTGAGTGAGCACTGGTCCACTCCTCTTGTCGTTGTTTCATTGCGAGGAAATGGCGGAATGATTTGGGCTTTTTTTCCATCAGAATTTTTTCAGAAACTGTTAGAGACAGGCAGCTGGAAACCATTCGAAAAATGTATCTGGCTTTCGGTGAAAATTTTACGGGCTTCACAGAGAATAAGGAGTGTTACTACAGCTTTAAGGACGGCCCACAATGGCGCTCAGCACGCCGCGCTCAGATTTCACTTTTAACACGACCGATTCGCTGATGGTGCGAGACAAAGGAACACCTCCATTTCAGAGTGTTAAAGGACAAGTTGGGACATGCCTATCTCGGCTTTCAGTGCTTACCAGTCGAGTGAGTATAAGAGAAATTGTGGAGAGCTGGACATGTTCCAACTTGTCCCCTGGCACTCCGAAACAGAGGTGTTCCTTTGTCTCGCTTCATCAGCGAATCGGTCGTGACACGCGAAGCCTCCGCGCGGCTTTCTATGACAAAATCTCTTGTTAAAAGTGAAATCTGCCGGAAAATGGCTGATGTCCAGCTCTTGTGATAACCAGAGAAATTGCACACGACGGTCCCGGCTCCACACAGCCATCCGTTTAGAAATGATGTGGTGGTTTCTGCCTCTTGATGGCGGCTCGGAGCGCGGCGCGCCGAACGCCATTGTGGGCCATCCTTAAAGCTGTAGTAACACTCCTTATTCTCTGTGAAGCCTGTAAAATTTTCACAGAAAGCCAGATAAATTTTTCGAATGGTTTCCAGCTGCCAATCTCTAACAGTTTCTGAAAAAATTCTGATGGAAAAAAAGCCCAAATCATTCCGCCATTTCCTCGCAATGAAACAACGACGAGATGGGTGGAGCAGTGCTCACTCAAAGCCTGCCCACAGGCGAATGACGCAACCAACAGGCGTGGAAAAACTCACGCATGCGCACAAAGGTTCAAGCTTGGCTGACGTAAAAACATATGAATCAAATCCATATAGTTTTTGAAAAAAATAAAAAGGTCGGATACTTTTCTCACAGACCTCGTAAACCACAAGAGAGAAGACAAAAAAACAAGACACACAAAGCACAAGACAGAACACAAAACAGAAGACACACAAAGCACAAGACAGAAAACAAAACACAAGGCACACAAAGCACAAGACAGGAGACAGAGAACAAGACAAAAGACAGATAAACCACAAGACAGAAAACAAAGCACAAGACAGAACACAAAACACAAGACAGGACACAAAACACAAGACACACAAAGCACAAGACAGAAGACAAAACACAAGACACACAGAGCACAAGACAGAAACCAAAACACAAACATAAACCACAAGACAGAAAACAAAACACAAGACACACAAAGCACAAGACAGAACACAAAACACACGACACATAAACCACAAGACAGAAGACAAAACACAAACATAAACTACAAGACAGGACACAGAACACAAGACACATAAACCACAAGACAGAAAACAAAAGACATGACAGAAAACAAAACACAAGACACACAATGCACAATACAGAAAACAAGACACACAAAGTACAATGCAGAAAACAAAACACAAGACACATAAACCACAAGACAGAACGCAAAACAGATAAACCACAAGACAGAAAACAAAACACAAGACACACAAAACACAAGAGAAAACAAAACACAAGACACACAAAGCACAAGACAGAACACAAAACACACGACACATAAACCACAAGACAGAAGACAAAACACAAGACACACAGAGCACAAGACAGAAAACAGAACACAAGACACACAAAACACAAGACAAATAAACCACAAGACAGAACACAAAACACACGACACATAAACCACATGACGGAACACAAAACACAAGACACATAAACCACATGACGGAACACAAAACACAAGACACATAAACCACAAGACAGAAAACAAAAGACAAGACACACAAAGCACGAGACAGAAAACAAAACACAAGACACACAATGCACAATACAGAAAACAAGACACACAAAGTACAATACAGAAAACAAAACACAAGACACATAAACCACAATACAGAAAACAAAATACAACACACACAAAGCATAAGACAGGACACAAAACACAAGACACATAAACCACAAGGCAGAAGACAAAACACAAGACACACAGAGCACAAGACAGAAAACAAAACACAAACATAAACCACAAGACAGAAAACAAAACACAAGACACACAAAGCACAAGACAGAACACAAAACACACGACACATAAACCACAAGACAGAAGACAAAACACAAGACACACAGAGCACAAGACAGAAAACAGAACACAAGACACACAAAACACAAGACAAATAAACCACAAGACAGAACACAAAACACACGACACATAAACCACATGACAGAACACAAAACACAAGACACATAAACCACAAGACAGAAAACAAAAGACAAGACACACAAAGCACGAGACAGAAAACAAAACACAAGACACACAATGCACAATACAGAAAACAAGACACACAAAGTACAATACAGAAAACAAAACACAAGACACATAAACCACAATACAGAAAACAAAATACAACACACACAAAGCACAAGACAGAACACAAAACTGTCATGCAGCCATCTGTGATGGGTTATTTTTTGGTGTTTGTTCAGGGCTGTTCCCCTTTTTAGTCTAAGTTATTTCTTTGTTTTATTAGTGTTAACAGTCCTTCAGGTTTCATTTGATTTTTGCAGTTCCTGTCTCTGATGTGTTCAGTTTATGACTTGGGGGTCAAGTGTTGTATTTCTCTTCACATGGAAGGCTGTTCTCTGCTGCACTCTGGTGTTCTCCTTTTGTCAGTACATGCTCTTGTTGTGTAATCAATACAGGTGTGCCTCATTAGTTCAGCTGGATATTTAAGGTCACATTTTGACTTAGTCTTTGCTGGTCCGTTGTTTGTTGCTGTTGCTTCTCATGTCATGGTGGTATGTATTATATTATTGATCATTGAAATTCCTTAAGTTTATTTGTTTCTTGATATGTTCAGGTAATTCCCTTGGGCTCAAAGCATATTTGGCTTTTGTTTGTACTTTGTTTTGACTGGTTTTCCCCTCACCCTGTGTTCAGGGTTATTTGTATTTTAGCTGTAACTTTCCTCACTCTTGCTGTTTTTTTGAAACCTCACCCCTATTTGGATAAAGCCTATTTTTCATGAAGCCTTACCCACTCTTGTTTTTGTATATTGGGCTCAGTGACTGTTTATTAAAACTTGGCAACTTTTTTGAACTCACCTCCTGTGTTTTGGCTGTCTTGCATTTGGGTTCTATTTTATTAAATACTTGGCACTGAATCCTGACAAAAACACAAACATAAACCACAAGACAAAACACAAGACACACAAAGCACAAGACAGAAAACAAAACAGAAGACACAAACACAAAACACACAAAGCACAATACAGAAAACAAAACACAAGACACACAAAGCACAAGACAGAACACAAAACACACGACACATAAACCACAAGACAGAAGACAAAACACAAACATAAACTACAAGACAGGACACAGAACACAAGACACATAAACCAAAAGACAGAAAACAAAACACAAGACACATAAAGCACAAGACAGAAAACAAAACACAAGACACAAACACAAAACACACAAAGCACAATACAGAAAACAAAACACAAGACACACAAAGCACAAGACAGAACACAAAACACACGACACATAAACCACAAGACAGAAGACAAAACACAAACATAAACTACAAGACAGGACACAGAACACAAGACACATAAACCAAAAGACAGAAAACAAAACACAAGACACATAAAGCACAAGACAGAAAACAAAACACAAGACACAAACATAAAACACACAAAGCACAATACAGAAAACAAAACACAAGACACACAAAGCCCAAGACAGAACACAAAACACACAACACATAAACCACAAGACAGAAGACAAAACACAAACATAAACTACAAGACAGGACACAGAACACAAGACACATAAACCACAAGACAGAAAACAAAAGACAAGACAGAAAACAAAACACAAGACACACAAACACAAAACACAAGACACATAAATCACAAGACAGAAAACAAAACACACGACACATAAACCACAAGACAGAAGACAAAACACAAACATAAACTACAAGACAGGACACAGAACACAAGACACATAAACCACAAGACAGAAAACAAAAGACAAGACAGAAAACAAAACACAAGAAACACAAAACACAAGACACATAAACCACAAGACAGAAAACAAAACACACGACACATAAACCACAAGACAGAAGACAAAACACAAACATAAACTACAAGACAGGACACAGAACACAAGACACATAAACCAAAAGACAGAAAACAAAACACAAGACACACAAAGCACAAGACAGAAAACAAAACACAAGACACAAACATAAAACACACAAAGCCCAAGACAGAACACAAAACACAAGACACATAAACCACAAGACAGAAAACAAAAGACAAGACAGAAAACAAAGCACAAGACAGAACACAAGACAGATAAACCACAAGGCACAACACAAAGCAGCTGCTTCTGCTCCTCCTCCTGCATCTCATCCTGCTCCTGTTTCTTCTCCTGCTTCACCTCCAGCTCCCGCTCCTCCTCATGCTTCTCCTCCTGCCCCTCCTCATACTTTTTACATGAGGCTCTTGGTTATTTACTCGACCTCTCTGACCTCAAAGGAGCTAAACATGGTGGAAATAAAGTTCAGTTCATCAGGTGTGATTTAAGGAGTTACATTTGGGGGGAGGGAGGGAGGGGGCCTGTTTTGGAAGCACTGATGATGTCAGACAGATCCCTGAAATCTTCTTTATTCTGTTGTTATTCCCAATCCACTGATGGCAGAAACATGTGCTTTGTTTTCGGTGCGTTATACTCACAGATGCAGATTCCATGAGTGGCGTCCAGGATGTACCCCGTCCTACACACACAGCTGTAGCTCCCCCTAGTGTTCACACACATCCCATTCTCACACAGACGCAACTGGAGACACTCATTCACATCTAGACACACACACAGACACACACACACACACACACACACACGTTGATTCTGTGAACACACACTGAGAGAAGCACAAACAGGAGAAGCTGTCCTTCTCACTCTGCTGCCTCCACCTGACAAACAGCTCACAGTCGTTTGGATTTCAGTGCCTTGCTCAAGGACACAGTCACATTTTCAGCATCCATCCAAAACATCCTCTGTGACCTCTGACCTCAGTGACCGTTGTCTCTGTGGCTCCGCGGTTCCGATGGACTTCCTCCACAGACTCCAATCCTGAATCGTCTTTTCCCTGCACTTCCACTCTCATCACTTTTTTAGCGACATGCGTCTCTTCTCATCACGTGCAAACAGCTTTAATCTGGTTTGTTTTTGGTTCCTCTGATTCTCTTTTCTTCTCCTCCACTCCCCTCGCTGCCCATGTCTCTGCCATACCACTGATGGTTTCTGGGTTTGAGGCCACCTAAGGAGACCAGTGGCTTTCTCCTCGTCTCCTGATGACACGTGGACACGTGTCCTTGTCCTGGTCCAGCCTCTCGGGTCCTCGGCTCTGAGGCTGTTGAACGGTGCTCAAGCAGCACGCCGCGTGTCCATGTCGTTATCGGTAACGTTCCCTCACAGCAGCTCTCCCAGAGAAACTGCACAACTCCAAATCAAGAAAGGTTGGGACAATATGAAGATACAACTTTTAAAAATCTGCATATGTTTCCTTTGACTTGATTTCACTGCAGACAGGATGAACCCAAAAATATTTCATGTTTTCTGTGATCAACTTCATTTCATTTGTGTGTGAGTGTTTGTAATCCATTGTGTTCTCTCCCCTGCGTGTGTCGGTCATTTGTGTTTGTCATCTTTGTCTGTCTGGTTCTTACGTCTCCTCTTGTGTCAAGGTGATTCTGTGTTTGTGTTTGTTTTTTCTGTGTTCTTAGGTTTTGTCACTCATTGTTCTATTCCGTGTGAGTTCCAGGTTTATTTTCTGCTTGTGTTGCTTGATTTAGGTTTTGGATTCTAGTTTAGTTCTCGTTGTTTAGGTTCTGACTGCCTTCTTGTTAATTTTTAGTACTTCATGTCAGTTTGTCCTTTGTTGCACTTACACTTGATTTCCACGGTTGTTTTTGCATTTTGTTCTTGATGTGTATTTCAGTCATATGTCTTTGGTTATGTTTCATTATGAGGTTTTATTTCCACGTTCGTTTTAATGTCTGTTTAGTCTTTAGCCGCCCTGTGCTCCGTTAGTTCCTCACGTGTCCCTGTTTTTTCAGCCCTCACTGATTCATTAATGAACCTGAGTTCATGAGTTCTGTTTATTTTTAAGTCACACCTGCATGCTTGTTCCTTTGCCGGTCGATTGCCAGTATTAGGTGGTTTTGGTAGCCTCTCCCGTGGTCGCTTTCTGTAAGTATTTCATGGTCATTATTCCCCACTGTGTATCCTGGCACCGTTACTTTGGTTTACTTCTTGCACCTCCCATTCGATCTCCACCCTGTACTTTTGTCTGAACTCTTCTGCATGCTGGTCCCGGTACTGGTGGATTTTGGCATATTTATGTGCACTGTTGATAATTAAAGCACCATGGTTTTTGCACTTTACAGTTTGTCTCCTGACTGCCTGCATCTTGGGGTTTTATTTTGACTCTGCCTCCAAATCGTAACAATTAATGCAGAAAAGTACATTGAGACTTCAGAGCAACATATGCTACCTTCAAGATGACGTCTCTTCCAGGGACGTCCATGTATTTTTCAACAAGACAACATTAAACCACATTCTGCACACATTACAAAGACATGGCTGCAGAAGCGTAGGGGACTGATACTGGACTGACCTGTTTGCAGTCCTGACCCGTCCCCAGCAGAGAATGTGAGGAGACGTATGGAACAAAAAATGCCACGACAATGACCCCATTCTGTTGGACACCTTAAGACATGTTTGTAGGAAGAATGGGACAAAATAAGACCTGGGACGCTGCATCCCTTTATGTCCTCAACGTCAAAATGTCTTTTACGTGTTGTGAGAAGGATGAAAACATTACAAAGTGTTACATGCTTCAGTGTCCCAACTTTTTTCTGGACTGTGTTGCAGGTCTGAAATACAGGAGCAGGTTCATTGTGTCTGCAATAAAATCAAAATCAAAGTAAATCACTATGTTTCTTTATATTTAGATTCACTTGTTCCATATTGTATCACTTTTTTCTGATTTGCGGTTGTACATTTTACAAAAGTCATTCCAGCGGGACAGAGCAGCCGGTCTGCTCGGTGTCAGTCTGATCCCCTCAGATCTCAGAAGCTAAGCAGGGTGGGACCTGGTTAGTCCTTGGATGGGAGACCTCTTCAGAACACCAGCAGCTCTGCATGTGTTTCTCCAGGTAAAACTGGGAAGGGCATCCGGCGTAAAACTAATACAACCCCTGGCAAAAATGATGGAATCACCGGCCTCGGAGGATGTTCATTCAGTTGTTTAATTTTGTAGAAAAAAGCAGATCACAGACATGACACAAAACTAAAGTCATTTCAAATGGCAACTTTCTGGCTTTAAGAAACACTATAAGAAATCAAGAACAAAAGATTGTGGCAGTCAGTAACGGTTACTTTTTTAGACCAAGCAGAGGAAAAAATATGGAATCACTCAATTCTGAGGAAAAAATTATGGAATCACCCTGTAAATTTTCATCCCCCAAATTAACACCTGCATCAAATCAGATCTGCTCATTGACATTGACCCTATGTGTCTTTTTGCAAGGAATGTTTTTGCAGTTTTTGCTCTATGGCAAGATGCATTATCATCTTGAAAAATGATTTCATCATCCCCAAACATCCTTTCAATTGTCCAAAATATCAACATAAACTTGTGCATTTATTGATGATGTAATGACGGCCATCTCCCCAGTGCCTTTACCTGACATGCAGCCCCATATCATCAATGACTGTGGAAATTTACATGTTCTCTTCAGGCAGTCATCTTTATAAATCTCATTGGAACAGCACCAAACAAAAGTTCCAGCATCATCACCTTGCCCAATGCAAATTCGAGATTCATCACTGAATATGACTTTCATCCAGTCATCCACAGTCCACGATTGCTTTTCCTTAGCCCATTGTAACCTTGTTTTTTTCTGTTTAGGTGTTAATGATGGCTTTCGTTTAGCTTTTCTGTATGTGAATCCCATTTCCTTTAGGCAGTTTCTTACAGTTTGGTCACAGACGTTGACTCCAGTTTCCTCCCATTCGTTCCTCATTTGTTTTGTTGTGCATTTTCGATTTTTGAGACATATTGCTTGAAGTTTTCTGTCTTGACGCTTTGATGTCTTCCTTGGTCTACCAGTATGTTTGCCTTTAACAACCTTCCCATGTTGTTTGTATTTGGTCCAGAGTTTAGACACAGCTGACTGTGAACAACCAACATCTTTTGCAACATTGCGTGATGATTTACCCTCTTTTAAGAGTTTGATAATCCTCTCCTTTGTTTCAATTGACATCTCTCGTGTTGGAGCCATGATTCATGTCAGTCCACTTGGTGCAACAGCTCTCCAAGGTGTGATCACTCCTTTTTAGATGCAGACTAACGAGCAGATCTGATTTGATGCAGGTGTTAGTTTTGGGGATGAAAATTTACAGGGTGATTCCATAATTTATTCCTCAGAATTGAGTGATTCCATATTTTTTTCCCTCTGCTTGGTCTAAAAAAGTAACCGTTACTGACTGCCACAATTATTTTTCCTGATTTCTTATAGTGTTTCTTAAAGCCAGAAAGTTGCCATTTGAAATGACTTTAGTTTTGTGTCATGTCTGTGATCTGCTTTTTTCTACAAAATTAAACAACTGAATGAACATCCTCCGAGGCCGGTGATTCCATAATTATTGCCAGGGGTTGTATATCAATGCGGATCTGACTGTATCCGCTGTGGCGACCCCCCCCCCCCCCCCAAAAAAAAAACGGGAGCAGCCGAATGGACAACAACATTCCAGTGGGACAGAAGTGTTCTTCAGAGAGCCTGAGTTTGAGCTGGATCCAGTCATGGTCTTCAGATGCTGCTTAGAGTCCAGCTGTCACGAGGACACAGACAGTCTGGAAGCAACAAAAACTTCCAAAGCTGGACCTGTGTCCTCTTGCAAAGGTCTGTCAAGCAGCTCTGTGACTCCATCAGTGTCTCAGGACCCAAAGACTGAGATCAGTGATGCTGAACATGAACAAAAGTCTGAACCTTAGTCTTAATTCAGGACAGTCACAAACCCAGATACCCGACTCCTCAATGCTGCAATCTGAGAATCCACTCATCCAAAGACAACAGCACGGTCCTCAGAGTCAGTAAACCTTTCAACACCAAGAAAGGTACCCAGGTCACATGACCTCACAACCTTACCCAACGCCCAGTCCACGGAAACACGGATAAGGGCCAGAACAAATCCTGGTCAGGTTCCACCTCCACTCTGCACAGCACTCTCAGTACCTGGTCATGCTGGGGATCAAACGTTCTTCAGTGAGTACAGGTAGAGCTGGGAAGAGAATGATGGCTGACATCTTGGGTGCAAAGCCAGACTGGTCTGACAGCTGGAACTGAATCCTGTTGAGAATAATCCTGTTTCCTGGCAGAAACCCGACAAACCCTGAATCTGCTGCAGTCCAGGTGATGATCCAGAGACGTTTAAGTCCCTTCTTCCACTCAGCTGGGATGATGGTCATCTTTGAAATGGAAGCAAACCTGAACAGGAGAGCCTGACATGCCTCAGCTGATAAACAGACTGAGACTTGGTGATTCAGCGGATCAGAGGAGTTGGACTCGGACCTCCACAATCACAGAGTTCATTTAACACTTTATCACCCAGGGACCAACATGTGCATCAGCAGAACTCACCGACACACTGTGTGCCATTTCCTCTTTCAAAGCCGACAGGACAGCTGCTGTTGTCTGGACCTGATGGACAGAAACAAAACGTTAAAGACACAAAAGATTTTACACGTGACAGTGACAGGAAAAAAACAAGAACGCAAGAAAAAAATACACAACAAAAGAAAGTGTTGTGAAAGTGTAGGAACACGGAACCACAACAGGGGGCGACAATGAACGGACAATGGAGGAATCAAATAACACTGTTTTTACTGTTGTGGAAAAACGGCACAACAAATACAACTGATAACAATAGAGAGATTTAGTCTAATTCAAAGGTGTCGTGTGGGCAGGCTCGACGATAGGAGACATCTGTCCAAGTCGAACCGGAACCAACCCGATCTCCTCCGCCACCGGACCCCGGGGATACTGGAGCCGCCAAGTCCCGAATTCCCAGGTGGCCACTGCCTCCGCTCGCCGGATCCGGTACTGCTGGCAGGAAACAGAAACAGTCAGGTGTGGATGCGGCTGCACCCAACAACACGGAGGGTGGAGAGTCCACCTCCACCTCTCATCAACAACTGGTATGTGCAGGAAGGAGTATGAGTACTTATCAAAAAAGGTTGGTGAAAAGTCCAACTCAGTCTCCAGCTGCAAGTACTCACTGACTACTGTCAAAACACAAAGCAACAATGTTCACTGTCTGAAAGACAACACAACAGCTGAGTACGTTACCTCTTTAGGTATGGCGATATCTCGGCAAATGAGGTGGAGATGCCGTCCTGCTGATATACCTCCGTCTTGATTGGGATCAGCTGTCTCCCGTGATGGATGACAGCTGTCGTCCTGGCTGCTCCTGTGAGGCGGGAGCGCCCTCTGATGTCTGGAGCCCGCACTCCAGGCAGGGCGCCCTCTGGTGGTGGTGGGCCAGCAGTACCTCCTCTTCAGCGGCCCACACACCAGACCCCCCCCTCAACGGGCGCCTCCTGGCGCACGACCGGGCTTGTCAGGGTGGCGACGGTAGAAGTCAACCAGGAGGGCCGGGTCCAGGATGAAGCCCTTCTTCACCCAGGAGCGTTCTTCGGGGCCGTACCCTTCCCAGTCCACCAGATACTGAAAGCCCCGGCCCATTCGTCGAACGTCGAGGAGCCGGCGTACGGTCCAGGCCGGCTCTCCGTCGATGATCCGGGCAGGAGGCGGCGCCAGACCCGGAGTGCAGAGGGGTGAGGTGTGATGGGGTTTAATCCTGGAGACGTGAAATACCGGATGAATCCGCAGTGAGGCCGGAAGCTGGAGCCTCACTGCGGCGGGATTGATGACCTTGAGTATTTTGTAGGGGCCGATGTATCGTTCTTGCAGTTTCGGGGAGTCCACTTGTAGGGGAATGTCCTTGGTGGACAACCATACCTCCTGCCCAGGACGATACGTGGGAGCCGGGGCCCGCCGCCGGTCTGCATGGTTCTTCGCCCTCGTCCGGGCCTTTAACAAAGCAGAACGGGCGGCACGCCACACCCGACGGCACTTCCGTAGGTGGGCCTGGACCGAGGGCACACCGACCTCCCCCTCAACCACCGGAAACAACGGGGGTTGATACCCCAAGCATACCTCAAAGGGGGAGAGGCCGGTGGCGGACGACACTTGGCTGTTGTGGGCGTACTCGATCCAGGCCAGGTGGGTACTCCAGGCCGTCGGGTGCGCGGCTGTCACACAGCGTAGGGTTTGCTCCATCTCCTGGTTGGCCCGTTCTGCTTGTCCGTTGGTCTGGGGGTGGTACCCGGACGAGAGACTGACCGTGGCCCCCAGTTCCCGGCAAAAGCTCCTCCAAACATGCGAGGAGAACTGGGGACCGCGATCGGAGACGATGTCTGATGGTATCCCATGCAGACGGACGACGTGGAGGACTAGGAGGTCCGCTGTCTCCTGGGCCGTTGGCAGCTTCGGGAGGGCCACGAAGTGGGCCGCCTTGGAGAATCGGTCCACTATCGTGAGGACGATGGCGTTTCCCTGGGACGGCGGGAGACCCGTGACGAAATCCAGGCCGATGTGAGACCAGGGGCGATGAGGCACGGGCAGCGGCTGTAGCAATCCCGGTGTCTTGCGGTGGTCTGCCTTGCCCCTGGCGCAGGTGGTACAGGCCTGGATGTAACCCCGGACGTCGGCCTCCAGGGACGCCCACCAGAAGCGCTGCCGGACGACTGCCACGGTTCTTCGCACCCCAGGATGACAGGAGAGCTTAGAACCGTGACAGAAGTCCAAAACTGCAGCCCTGGCTTCTGGTGGGACGTAAAGTTTGTTCTTTGGTCCGGTTCCGGGGTCCGGGTCTCGTGTCAGGGCCTCCCGGACGGTCTTCTCTACGTCCCAGGTGAGGGCGGCCACGATAGCGGACTCCGGGATGATGGGTTCCGGGGGATCCGACGGCTCCGTTTTGACCTCATCTTCATGTACCCGGGACAAAGCATCCGATCTTTGGTTTTTGGTCCCGGGACGGTAGGTGATCCGGAAGTCAAAACGGCCGAAGAACAGTGACCAGCGGGCTTGCCTGGGGTTCAGCTGCTTGGCGGTCCTGATATACTCCAGGTTCCGGTGGTCAGTGAAGACCGTGAATGGCACGGACGTTCCCTCCAACAGATGTCTCCACTCCTCAAGAGCCTCTTTCACCGCAAGGAGCTCTCGATTGCCGACGTCATAGTTCCGTTCGGCTGGGGTCAACCTGCGGGAAAAATAGGCACACGGGTGAAGGACCTTATCGGTCTTCCCGCTCTGGGACAGCACGGCTCCTATCCCTGAGTCCGAGGCGTCCACCTCAACCACCAACTGGCGACTAGGATCGGGCTGCACCAGAACAGGTGCAGACGAGAAGCGCCGTTTCAACTCCTTAAATGCGACATCGCACCGATCCGACCAGGTGAAGGGGACTTTTGGTGAGGTCAGGGCTGTCAGGGGGCTAACTACCTGACTGTAGCCCTTAATGAACCTCCTGTAGAAATTAGCAAAGCCTAGGAACTGTTGCAACTTCCTACGGCTTGTGGGTTGGGGCCAGTCTCTCACCGCCGCAACCTTGGCCGGATCAGGAGCGACGGAGTTGGAGGAGATGATGAACCCCAGGAAGGACAAAGACGTGCGGTGGAACTCACACTTCTCGCCCTTCACAAACAGCCGGTTCTCCAACAACCGCTGCAGGACCTGACGTACATGCCTGACATGAGTCTCAGGATCCGGAGAAAAGATGAGTATATCGTCTAGATATACGAAGACGAACCGGTGCAGGAAGTCCCGCAAGACGTCGTTAACCAAGGCTTGGAACGTCGCGGGGGCGTTTGTGAGGCCGAACGGCATGACCAGGTACTCAAAGTGACCTAAGGGGGTGTTAAATGCCGTTTTCCACTCGTCTCCCTTCCGGATCCGAACCAGGTGATACGCATTTCTAAGATCAAGCTTGGTAAAAATTTTGGCTCCATGCAGGGGCGTGAACACCGAATCCAACAGGGGCAACGGGTATCGGTTGCGAACCGTGATTTCGTTCAGCCCCCTATAATCAATGCATGGACGAAGTCCGCCGTCTTTTTTACCCACAAAAAAGAAACCTGCGCCCATCGGGGAGGTGGAATTCCGGATCAACCCGGCAGCTAACGAGTCCCGGATGTAGGTCTCCATTGATTCACGCTCAGGCCGTGAGAGGTTGTACAGCCTACTGGACGGGAACTCACTGCCCGGAACCAAATCAATGGCACAATCGTACGGACGGTGGGGGGGAAGCGTGAGAGCCAGATCCTTGCTGAACACGTCGACAAGGTCGTGGTACTCCACCGGCACCGTCCCCAGATTGGGCGGGACTCTGACCTCCTCCTTAGCTTGGGAGCCAGGAGGAACCGAGGAACCTAGACACACCCGATGGCAGGTCTCGCTCCACTGAACCACTACCCCGGACGGCCAATCAATCCGGGGATTGTGCTTCAACATCCAGGGAAAACCTAAAACCACACGGGAAGTGGCCTGAGTCACAAAAAACTCAATCACCTCCCGGTGGTTTCCTGACACCACCAGCGTTACAGGTGGTGTCTTATGTGTGATCGGAGGGAGTAGGGAGCCATCTAGTGCCCGAACCTGCACAGGCGAGGTAAGCGCCACCAGAGGGAGCCCTATCTCCCTGGCCCATCTGCTGTCCAACAGATTCCCCTCAGAGCCCGTGTCCACCAGTGCTGGGGCCTTCAGGGTTGAGTCCTCATAAAGGATCGTAACCAGGAGTCGTGTGGCAATGTGGGTGTGTCCCACGTGAATGTCTCGGCCCACCCCTAGCCCAGTTTCTAGGGGCGGGCGTTGGAGTTTAACCGCTCGGTGCAGTCTCTCATATGGTGCTCTATTGCACCACAAACAAAACAAGCTCCATGGGCCCGTCTCCTCTGTGCATCTGGTGCCCTAAATGTTGCCCTACTCGTGTCCATAGCTTCGTCAGTAGGGGGAGCTGTGGCCCCACGGAGCGCAGGGGCCGTGGAGCGTGGGGAAGGCGGAGCGCGGTCGGAACCGGAAGGGAGAGGGACGGCGCGTGCCCGGCCACGCCCTTCGTCTCGTTCCCGCCGTTGTTCTTCTAACCGGTTGTCTAACCGTATGACGAGATCGATGAGCTCATCTAAATCCCGCGGTTCGTCCTTAGCCACCAGGTGCTCCTTAAGAACCAAAGACAGTCCGTTTACAAAGGCGGCGCGGAGGGCAGCGCTATTCCAGCCGGATCTCGCAGCCGCAATGCGGAAGTCGACTGCATAGGCAGCTGCGCTCCGGCGCCCCTGTCTCATTGACAGTAGCACGGTTGAAGCGGTTTCGCCTCTATTAGGGTGATCGAACACGGTTCTGAGCTCCCTTACAAACCCATCGTATGTCAGAAGGAGCCGTGAAGACTGCTCCCAGAGCGCTGTAGCCCAAGCGCGTGCCTCACCGCGAAGCAGGTTTATAACATAAGCTACTTTACTAGCATCGGTCGTGTACATAACGGGACGCTGTGCGAAGACGAGCGAACACTGCATCAGAAAATCCGCGCACGTCTCCACACAGCCTCCGTACGGCTCTGGGGGGCTTATGTATGCTTCCGGGGAAGGTGGGAGAGGTCGTTGAACAACCAGTGGAACGTCAACGCTACGCACAGGGTCTACGGGAGGGAGAGCTGCAGCGGCACTCCACCTGCGCGGCGAGAGCCTCCACCCTGCGGTTCAGGAGGACGTTCTGCTCGGTCATCAAATCTAACCGAGTCGTGAAAGCGGTGAGGATCCGCTGCAACTCACCGATTACCCCTCCTGCGGACGTCTGCGCGTCCTGTTCTTCCATTGGCCGTTCAACAGCCGGTTGACGCCCCTCGGGATCCATGACGCTGGCCGAGATATCCTGTTGTGAAAGTGTAGGAACATGGACCCACAACAGGGGGCGACAATGAACGGACAATGGAGGAATCAAATAACACTGTTTTTACTGTTGTGGAAAAAGGGCACAACAAATACAACTGATAACAATAGAGAGATTTAGTCTAATTCAAAGGTGTCGTGTGGGCAGGCTCGACGATAGGAGACGTCTGTCCAAGTCGAACCGGAACCAACCCGATCTCCTCCGCCACCGGACCCCGGGGATACTGGAGCCGCCAAGTCCCGAATTCCCAGGTGGCCACTGCCTCCGCTCGCCGGATCCGGTACTGCTGGCAGGAAACAGAAACAGTCAGGTGTGGATGCGGCTGCACCCAACAACACGGAGGGTGGAGAGTCCACCTCCACCTCTCGTCAACAACTGGTATGTGCAGGAGTATGAGTACTTATCAAAAAAGGTTGGTGAAAAGTCCAACTCAGTCTCCAGCTGCAAGTACTCACTGACTACTGTCAAAACACAAAGCAACAATGTTCACTGTCTGAAAGACAACACAACGGCTGAGTACGTTACCTCTTTAGGTATGGCGATATCTCGGCAAATGAGGTGGAGATGCCGTCCTGCTGATATACCTCCGTCTTGATTGGGATCAGCTGTCTCCCGTGATGGATGACAGCTGTCGTCCTGGCTGCTCCTGTGAGGCGGGAGCACCCTCTGATGTCTGGAGCCCGCACTCCAGGCAGGGCGCCCTCTGGTGGTGGTGGGCCAGCAGTACCTCCTCTTCAGCGGCCCACAACAACAGAAAGTTGGGATTCATGTGCAACTTCACAAAATGACACCCCCAGTTCAGACAGATTAAATACCTGCACGTATCACTGTTTACGTGCACGTATCACTGTTTACGTGCACGTATCACTGTTTACGTGCATGTCAGTGTCTACGTGCATGTGTCAGGGTTTCCGTGCACGTATCAAATCAATTTTATTTATATAGCGCCAAATCACAACAAACAGTTGCCCCAAGGCGCTTTATATTGTAAGTCAAAGCCATACAATAATTACAGAAAAACCCCAACGGTCAAAACGACCCCCTGTGAGCAAGCACTTGGCGACAGTGGGAAGGAAAAACTCCCTTTTAACAGGAAGAAACCTCCAGCAGAACCAGGCTCAGGGAGGGGCAGTCTTCTGCTGGGACTGGTTGGGGCTGAGGGAGAGAACCAGGAAAAAGACATGCTGTGGAGGGGAGCAGAGATCGATCACTAATGATTAAATGCAGAGTGGTGCATACAGAGCAAAAAGAGAAAGAAACAGTGCATCATGGGAACCCCCCAGCAGTCTAAGTCTATAGCAGCATAACTAAGGGATGGTTCAGGGTCACCTTCAAACCACCGCAGCGCAGTGCCTTTAATACCTATGGCATGCTCTAATCTCTGTAATAAAATTTTATGGTCAACAGTATCAAAAGCAGCACTGAGGTCTAACAGAACAAGCACAGAGATGAGTCCACTGTCTGAGGCCATAAGAAGATCATTTGTAACCTTCACTAATGCTGTTTCTGTACTATGATGAATTCTAAAACCTGACTGAAACTCTTCAAATAGACCATTCCTCTGCAGATGATCAGTTAGCTGTTTTACAACTACCCTTTCAAGAATTTTTGAGAGAAAAGGAAGGTTGGAGATTGGCCTATAATTAGCTAAGATAGCTGGGTCAAGTGATGGCTTTTTAAGTAATGGTTTAATTACTGCCACCTTAAAAGCCTGTGGTACATAGCCAACTAATAAAGATAGATTGATCATATTTAAGATCGAAGCATTAACTAATGGTAGGGCTTCCTTGAGCAGCCTGGTAGGAATGGGGTCTAATAAACATGTTGATGGTTTGGATGAAGTAACTAATGAAAATAACTCAGACAGAACAATCGGAGACAAAGAGTCTAACCAAATACAGGCATCACTGAAAGCAGCCAAAGATAACGATATGTCTTTGGGATGGTTATGAATAATTTTTTCTCTAATAGTTAAAATTTTATTAGCAAAGAAAGTCATTACTAGTTAAAGTTAAAGGAATACTCGGCTCAATAGAGCTCTGACTCTTTGTCAGCCTCGCAAAGTAGACACTTTCAGTAAACATGTATCAGTGTTTATGTGCACGTCAGTGTTTATGTGCACGTCAGTGTTTATGTGCACGTCAGTGTTTCCGTGCACATATCAGTGTTTCCGTGCACGTATCAGTGTTTCCGTGCACGTCAGTGTTTATGTGCACATCAGTGTTTATGTGCACGTATCAGTGTTTATGTGCACGTCAGTGTTTATGTGCACGTCAGTGTTTCCGTGCACGTTTCAGTGTTTCCGTGCACATCAGTGTTTATGTGCACGCGTCAGTGTTTCTGTGCACGTGTCAGTGTCTAGCTGCACGTGTCAGTGTCTAAGTGCACGTGTCAGTGTCTAAGTGCACGTGTCAGTGTTTACATGCACGTGTCAGTGTCTAAGTGCACGTGTCAGTGTTTACGTGCACGTGTCAGTGTCTAGCTGCACGTGTCAGTCTCTAAGTGCACGTGTCAGTGTTTATGTGCACGTATCAGTGTTTATGTGCACGTATCAGTGTTTATGTGCACGTATCAGTGTTTCCGTGCACGTGTCAGTGTTTCCGTGCACATGTCAGTGTGTACGTGCACGCGTCAGTGTGTACGTGCACGCGTCAGTGTGTACGTGCATGCGACAGTGTCTACGTGCTCGTGTCAGTGTGTACGTGCACGTGTCAGTGTCTACCTACACATGTCACTGTTTCCATGCACGTGTCACTGTTTCCATGCATGTGTCAGTGTCTGAGTGCTCGTGTCAGTGTCTGAGTGCTCGTGTCAGTGTCTGAGTGCTCGTGTCAGTGTTTCTGTGCACGTGTCAGTGTGTCCGTGCATGAGCATTTTATTATTGTTTTAATATCTGTGGTAGTGAGTGTTTTGTGATTATAAACCTGAATTGACAAACTGGTTAAACAGTGTAAAAGTACATGTTTTATGTATTCATGTGTATTTTTTGTGTAGTTTGTGCAGTAAATCTGTGTTTGTGTTGCGTTCGGAGAGACCGTTCGGATTCTGTCCCTGCCCTCGGGTCTGAAACACAAACCCTGAATCGTTCTGTTTGTTCTCTCTCTTTTCCACTCCTCTGTTTGTCTTTCCTTCTCTCTGCTTTTTGAAGGTGTGTTCTGTCACTCTCTGCTTTGACAGACTGACGTGAGGTTTGGTGCCAGCGTGTGACCTCAGACTACTTCCTGTGTGTGCTCACACACGCGTGCACGTGTGCGAGCAGTACGAACGGCCCCACATTCCTGCTGTGTGAGCTCAGCGGCAGCCTGGGAGCCTGATTCCTCAGATAATGTCGGTTATATAAGCAGCTGCATGTACAATAACGAGCAGATATTTCACAAAGTTATCTTTGGATAAAAGCCGCCGCATCAGCCGCGCAAGGAATGCTTCCAAACCGTGTCAGGACTTCCTGCAACTGTCAGACACTTTTACACGAGTTGGGGTGCCTCTTCAGACGTTCCAACTTCAGAGAAAACAGCCCAGCTGGGAAACTCAGTGATTCCTGGAGCCAGTTTCAAATTAACTTATTAAAGCAGATAACCCGTAAGTTGGAGAGGAAATGGCGTCTCACTAATTTAGAAGATCTTCACTTAGCCTGGAAAAAGAGTTTGTTGCTCTATAAGAAAGCCCTTCGTGAAGCTAGGACATCTTTCTACTCATCACTAATTGAAGAAAATAAGAACAACCCCAGGTTTCTTTTCAGCACTGTAGCCAGGCTGACAAAGAGTCAGAGCTCTATTGAGCTGAGTATTCCATTAACTTTAACTAGTAATGACTTCATGACTTTCTTTGCTAACAAAATTTTGACTATTAGAGAAAAAATTACTCATAACCATCCCAAAGATGTATCATTATCTTTGGCTGCTTTCAGTGATGCCGGTATTTGGTTAGACTCTTTCTCTCCGATTGTTCTGTCTGAGTTATTTTCATTAGTTACTTCATCCAAACCATCAACATGCTTATTAGACCCCATTCCTGCCAGGCTGCTCAAGGAAGTCCTACCATTATTTAATGCTTCGATCTTAAATATGATCAATCTATCTTTGTTAGTTGGTTATGTACCACAGGCTTTTAAGGTGGCAGTAATTAAACCATTACTTAAAAAGCCATCACTTGACCCAGCTATCTTAGCTAATTATAGGCCAATCTCCAACCTTCCTTTTCTCTCAAAGATTCTTGAGAGGGTAGTTGTAAAACAGCTAACTGATCACCTGCAGAGGAATGGTCTATTTGAAGAGTTTCAGTCAGGTTTTAGAATTCATCATAGTACAGAAACAGCATTAGTGAAGGTTACAAATGATCTTCTTATGGCTTCGGACAGTGGACTTATCTCTGTGCTTGTTCTGTTGGACCTCAGTGCTGCTTTTGATACTGTTGACCATAAAATTTTATTACAGAGATTAGAGCATGTCATAGGTATTAAAGGCATTGCGCTGCGGTGGTTTGAATCATATTTGTCTAATAGATTACAGTTTGTTCATGTAAATGGGGAATCTTCTTCACAGACTAAAGTTAATTATGGAGTTCCACAAGGTTCTGTGCTAGGACCAATTTTATTCACTTTATACATGCTTCCCTTGGGCAGTATTATTAGACGGTATTGCTTAAATTTTCATTGTTACGCAGATGATACCCAGCTTTATCTATCCATGAAGCCAGAGGATACGCACCAATTAGCTAAACTGCAGGATTGTCTTACAGACATAAAGACATGGATGACCTCTAATTTCCTGCTTTTAAACTCAGATAAAACTGAAGTTATTGTACTTGGCCCCACAAATCTTAGAAGCATGGTGTCTAACCAGATCGTTACTCTGGATGGCATTTCCCTGATCTCTAGTAATACTGTGAGAAATCTTGGAGTTATTTTTGATCAGGATATGTCATTCAAAGCGCATATTAAACAAATATGTAGGACTGCCTTTTTGCATTTACGCAATATCTCTAAAATCAGAAAGGTCTTGTCTCAGAGTGATGCTGAAAAACTAATTCATGCATTTATTTCCTCTAGGCTGGACTATTGTAATTCATTATTATCAGGTTGTCCTAAAAGTTCCCTAAAAAGCCTTCAGTTAGTTCAGAATGCTGCAGCTAGAGTACTGACGGGGACTAGCAGGAGAGAGCATATCTCACCCGTAGTTGGCCTCTCTTCATTGGCTTCCTGTTAATGCTAGAATAGAATTTAAAATTCTTCTTCTTACTTAGAAGGTTTTGAATAATCAGGTCCCATCTTATCTTAGGGACCTCATAGTACCATATTACCCCATTAGAGCGCTTCGCTCTCAGACTGCGGCTTACTTGTAGTTCCTAGGGTTTGTAAGAGTAGAATGGGAGGCAGAGCCTTCAGCTTTCAGGCTCCTCTCCTGTGGAACCAGCTCCCAATTCAGATCAGGGAGACAGATACCCTCTCTACTTTTAAGATTAGGCTTAAAACTTTCCTTTTCGCTAAGGCTTATAGTTAGGGCTGGATCGGGTGACCCTGGACCATCCCTTGGTTATGTTGCTTTAGACGTAGACTGTGTTTCATAATTATTGTATGGCCTTGCCTTGCAATGTGGAGCGCCTTGGGGCAACTGTTTGTTGTGATTTGGCGCTATACAAGAAAAAAGTTGATTGATTGATTGATTGATTAACCAACAACAAAGCAGCAGAACCGTGTGAGGAACATCTCACTGGTTTTACCACTAATTTACTTTTACTTTGAGATTTACTGCAAATTCACTCCCAGGATTCATTAGTAAGATGCATTTTTACAACAATCACATTAAGTTTTTTTTAAAACTACCGTACTTTTGAGGATAACTGACAAACAGGGTTTTTGTGAAGTAAAGACAGGGAGCAGAGTGTTCTCTTTCTGAGCACCACTCACGTTTACCAGCAAGAATCTCTACCAGAAATGGACGCAGTTAAGCGACGCTCCCTCATCCAGGGTTCCTCCGTGTTAGACTCGCGTCATGGTCTCTGGGGGATTCTCTACAGTTATTGATGACAGTTGATTTATTTATAAAGTGCCTAATCGCAGCATAAGTGGCCTCACGGTGCATCACAGGGTGAAGTCTGAACGTCTCCACCATCAGAGCAGCAGAGGTCAGGAGAGAACAGGTGACCTCTGTCATCTCTACTGACTCTCCTTAATTTTGTCTGCTGCTCCTCACGGTTTGGACGTTTCTGGACCGCGGCTCGCGGTGACCACTGTGGCCTCACAGCGCTCAGCTCCTCAGATGTTCCTGTCTCACTGTGTGTTGGTTGGTCCACTGAAGGCTTTATGTTTGAATCAGAGAAGCTACCAGCTGCAGTTCATCACCAGCAGGATGTCAAAAGCACATGGTTGCCCCCTGAGTCTGGTCTGCTTGTGGTTTCTTCCTATGAGGGAGGTTTTCCTGACCAGTGTTACTCAGGTGGTGGTTAAGGTTCAATCTCACACTTGTGAAGATCTTTAGGGCCACTTACCTTGTGATTTGGTGCTTTATCAATAAACTGAACAGTTCTCAGACTTTCTGGAACTGTCAGGAACACTGAATTATTCTTTGAATTATTATTTGGTGGATGTATATTCTGACCCTGTATTGCAGGGGTGCCCAAGTTCAGTCCTCGAGAGCCACCTTCCTGACACTCTTAGTTGTCTTCCTGCTCCAACACACCTGAATCCAATGAAAGGCTCATTAAAAGTCTGCTAACGAGTCTTTCATTGTATTCAGGTGTGTTGGAGCAGGAAGACAACTAAGAGTGTCAGGAAGGTGGCTCTCGAGGACTGAACTTGAGCACCCCTGCTGTATTGGTTTCAAAAAACCCCAAAATAAATTTAAACTTCTTCACCAAATTCTTGTCTTTGTTTTGTTGTTGTTGTTCTGTTCCAGACTTCTGTCACACAAACGGAACAGTTAAACGAAAACTCTGCAGATGTCCATGAAGACTGTGTGTAAACATCTGACTACAGCTGTCCAGGGTGTGATCTGGAAAAAACTTCACAGCCACTCAGCGGGTCCTGGGTTTGTACCTGTGTTTTGTGGACAGAGGACACAGTCGGTGATCCCCCAGGCCTTCCCGATCCCTCTGCAGCAAGTATCCCGGCTCCTCAGACCCGGCAGAGGAGAGCTGCACTGCACACACACACACACACACACACACACACACACACACACACACACACACACACACACACACACACACACACACACACACACACACACACACTTTATTCATCCTGGAAAGACTGTGCTGGTGGACAAGCACAAAAAGAGACAAACATCTTTTTATGGTATGCAGCAAAACAGTGAGTGAATCAATTTCAAACGGCGCATCACAACACAATGCTGCAAACATTCATCACAGCTTGAAGCTGCATGATGAGTCAGCAATCTGAAGGTCACATGACAATTGTGATGTTTTCATCCCCAGTTGAATCAAGTCAACTTCAGTCTGCCGGCGTGATGCTGCTCTCTGCTTCATCCACCGCACCACAGAACCACCCTGGGGCCTGGATGGCAACCACCCAGACAAACACCAGGTCATCTCATCCTCACCAATGTAAACATCTATCAGCTGCAGCCAGGTAGCATGTGGGCGTGTCCGTGGCCAGGTGGCATGTGGGTGTGTCCGTGGCCAGGTAGCATGTGGGCGTGTCCGTGGCCAGGTGGCATGTGGGCGTGTCTGTGGCCAGGTGGAATGTGGGCGTGTCTGTGGCCAGGTGGAATGTGGGCGTGTCGGTGGCCAGGTGGCATGTGGGCGTGTCGGTGGCCAGGTGGCATGTGGGTGTGTCCGTGGCCAGGTGGCATGTGGGTGTGTCTGTGGCCAGGTGGAATGTGGGCGTGTCGGTGGCCAGGTGGAATGTGGGCATGTCGGTGGCCAGGTGGCATGTGGGTGTGTCCGTGGCCAGGTGGCATGTGGGTGTGTCTGTGGCCAGGTGGCATGTGGGCGTGTCGGTGGCCAGGTGGCATGTGGGCGTGTCCGTGGCCAGGTGGCATGTGGGCGTGTCCGTGGCCAGGTGGCATGTGGGCGTGTCCGTGGCCAGGTGGCATGTGGGCGTGGCCGTGGCCAGGTGGAATGCGGGCGTGTCCGTGGCCAACACTGAGACACCTGTGTCCTGGATCACGTCCAGAGAACTCAGCACATGGGCTAAATGTGGTGTCTGATGTTCCCTCACACTGTCACTGTCAGTGATTGCTAACAGACGGATGGACGCACATCCCCCATATTTCATACCGGGCGGTATAAAATGAAGCATCAGCTCACGGGCAAGAACCAATTGGGAGACTGGGGTCTGGGTCTGATCAGTTTTCCTGAATGTCTGTCTCCGTGGCTATACAGTTTCACACCACCAGGGGGCGCAAGCATCTTTTTGAGGGCGTCTTTTTTCTGTGTTTAAATATGAAAGCCGAGATGAGAGGCCCATTACTTACACAAAACATCATACTGGCTTTTATATTTTTAATTAATTAATATCATGTTGTAGAGGTTTACTTTCAGTTTAAGTTTAAGGAAGACAATTTATAAAATTTTCTTTTTTGTTTTCATTTTAAATGGCATAAACAAATTCAAATGTTCCGATACTGTAGTAGTACATAGGTGGGTGTATTTTGTTTAACTGAATATCAGCTGACAGTGTTTGCTGAATATAGAATCTAAATAGCCACTTATGAGAGGCTTCTTCCATTTTTTCGGCAGCTTCAGTGAGGATAAAGTACTATTTGTGTTAACATTTTCTTATTATTACCATTTTTATTCTTGTGTTTATTTAAAATTCAAATTATTATTGTAGCAAAATTATTTGCAAATGAATATTTTTGCAACAATAATGGCTCCATAGTCCATCCATGTTCCTGGTCTCTGAAACACAGAAAAAAGGAGCCTCAAACCGAACCCAAGGATGTTCTTTGAGGGCCCAGCCAGCCAGGCTTAAAACGGCAGGGGTGACCGATATCATTGGTGGCTGCACCCACTGGTGCTGTGAAGCTGTATTGCCACAGTAGCACAGACAAGTCTTCATACAGGTACAAATCACAACACACATTTACAGAGTGAACGTGAACACAGCAAAAGTCACGTGTAAGAACACAGACAATACACACACACACACACAGATTTTGTTACACATTTGTGGATCTGGTTACACACACACACAAATCGAAATACAGTTGTATGTAAAAGTTTGGGCCCCCTGATGATTTCCATGATTTTCCTTTATAAATCGTTGGTTGTTTGGATCATAAATTTCAGTTAAATATATCATATAGCAGACAAACACACTGATATTTGAGAAGTGAAATAAAGTTTATAGGAATTACAGAAAGTGTGCAATAATTCTTTAAATAAAATTAGGCTGGTGCATAAATTTGGGCACCCCAACAGAAAAAATACATCAATATTTAGTAGATCCTCTTTTAGCAGAAATAACAGCCTCTAAATGCTTCCTATAGCTTCCAATGAGAGTCTGGATTCTGGTTGAAGGTATTTTGGACCATTCTTCTTTACAAAACATCTCAGGTTTGTTGGTTTCTGAGCACAGACAGCCCGCTTCTTTCTTTCTTTCTTAATTTTATTTATATAGCGCCAAATCACAACAAACACTTGCCCCAAGGCGCTTTATATTGTAAGTCAAAAGCCATACAATAATTACAGAAAAACCCCAACGGTCAAAACGACCCCCTGTGAGCAAGCACTTGGCGACAGTGGGAAGGAAAAACTCCCTTTTAACAGGAAGAAACCTCCAGCAGAACCAGGCTCAGGGAGGGGCAGTCTTCTGCTGGGACTGGTTGGGGCTGAGGGAGAGAACCAGGAAAAAGACATGCTGTGGAGGGGAGCAGAGATCGATCACTAATGATTAAATGCAGAGTGGTGCATACAGAGCAAAAAGAGAAAGAAACAGTGCATCATGGGAACCCCCCAGCAGTCTACGTCTATAGCAGCATAACTAAGGGATGGTTCAGGGTCACCTGATCCAGCCCTAACTATAAGCTTTAGCAAAAAGGAAAGTTTTAAGCCTAATCTTAAAAGTAGAGAGGGTGTCTGTCTCCCTGATCTGAATTGGGAGCTGGTTCCACAGGAGAGGAGCCTGAAAGCTGAAGGCTCTGCCTCCCATTCTACTCTTACAAACCCTAGGAACTACAAGTAAGCCTGCAGTCTGAGAGCGAAGCGCTCTATTGGGGTGATATGGTACTATGAGGTCCCTAATAATACTGCCTAAGGGAAGCATGTATAAAGTGAATAAAATTGGTCCTAGCACAGAACCTTGTGGAACTCCATAATTAACCTTAGTCTGTGAAGAAGACTCCCCATTTACATGAACAAATTGTAATCTATTAGATAAATATGATTCAAACCACCGCAGCGCAGTGCCTTTAATACCTATGGCATGCTCTAATCTCTGTAATAAAATTTTATGGTCAACAGTATCAAAAGCAGCACTGAGCAAAAAGGAAAGTTTTAAGCTTAATCTTAAAAGTAGAGAGGGTGTCTGTCTCCCTGATCTGAACTGGGAGCTGGTTCTACAGGAGAGGAGCCTGAAAGCTGAAGGCTCTGCCTCCCATTCTACTCTTACAAACCCTAGGAACTACAAGTAAGCCTGCAGTCTGAGAGTGAAGCGCTCTATTGGGGTTAAAATCACACCACAGATTTTCAATAATATTCAGGTCTGGGGACTGAGATGGCCATTCCAGAATGTTGTACTTGTTCCTCTACATGAATGCCTTAGTAGATTTTGAGCAGTGTTTAGGGTCGTTATCTTGTTGAAAGATCCAGCCCTGGCGCAACTTCAACTTTGTCACTGATTCGTGAACGTTGTTCTCAAGAATCTGCTGATATTGACTGGAATCCATGTGACCCTCAACTTTAACAAGATTCCCAGTACCTGCACTGGCCACACAGCCCCACAGCATGATGGAACCACCTCCAAATTTTACTGTAGGTAGCAAGTGTTTTTCTTGGAATGCTGTTCTTTTTCAGCCATGCATTCCGCCCCTTGTTATGTCCAAATAACTCAATTTTAGTTTCATCAGTCCACAGCACCTTATTCCAAAATGAAGCTGGCTTGTCCAAATGTGCTTTAGCATACGTCAAGCGACTCGGTGGTGTGTATGCAGAAAAGGCTTCCTCTGCATCATACAGCATCTCTTTGTGCAAAGTGCGCTGTACAGTTGAACGATGCACAGAGACACTATCTGCAGCAAGATCATGTTGTAGGTCTTTGGAGCAGGTCTGTGGGTTGACTATGACTGTTCTCACCATCCTTCACTTCAGCTTATCTGAGATTTTTCTTGGCCTGCCACTTCAGGCTGTAACTAGTACTGTGCCTGTGGTCTTCCATTTCCTCACTATGTTCCTCACAGTGGAAACTGACAGCTGGAATCTCTGAGATAGCTTTTTGTATCCTTCCCCTAAACCAGGGGTGGGCGATTATTTTTTGCAAAGGGTCAAATGAGAGAGAGAAAATACTGTGGAGGGCCAGGCCAAAAGGCTAAACTCAAGTCTGCACAATAATAAATTCATTCCTATATAAAAAGCAGTAAATACCATTGTTTTGACGAACTACATGTTCTAATTAGGCAATGAAAAAAAAACAGGTTACCTTACAAAAATGTAATTCATTCAATCAAATTTTCCAAGACAATAGTGAACAAAATGTGAAACATTTCTGACTCATTATATTTGTGATCATTTTCAGTCACACTGACTCCAAAACACATTTTGAGTTTAATATACTGTTGAAAGTGAAACTTACTGTTGGAACAAGAAGGTTCTTAGTTTTATAAAGACGTCACATCAATTATCATCATAAACCAGATATTAAAGATGAGTCACAATATCACTGTCACTGAACTGTGCAGAAAAAAATACCAAAGTGTCCCAGTGCAGTTGTTCTTATCGTGTCTGTGCATGACTACATTTGTATTTTCCACCACTTTTTACATTTTTGTGTTTTTCAGTTCTTTTTTCTTATTCAGTGAGAGAAATCTCATCTTTTGATCTTTAACAAGAGTATCAAATGTGAAGCACAGCTGACAGATGACCATGAGTGAGAGAGGACTTGTACCTGGATTTACTGAACTTCATCAAATCCACCTCTCTCTTTTTGGCATGAGTGGATATTAATCATTTTCGAGGGGAAAAAAAAGCAGGTTTCAAAATAAAAGCAATGCGGTTTTAGTTCAGTCATAAAGTCCCGGTCACACAACGACAGGAGGACAGCTGAACGAAGGAGAAAAAGTCACAAAGTCTGGAAAAGGTGGACGAATGATCTGCACCTTTCCCATCACCGAAAAGCCTGTGGACCAAGAGCGCATGAGTGTGAAAATGAAACATTCACGATCACAGGACCAAAAGTGGAGATAAAACCAAATGGTCTCCGGCACTGGATCCATGATCCACCCACCATCTCCATCGCTGTGCCCACAGATAGTTCCCCATGGCTCATGGGAACGCTGTGTGGCAGACGTGATGGTGCCATGCCAGGCTGTGTGGCGTAGGGTGATCGCTCCATGCCAGGCTCTGCTATTAGGCGATGGCACCATGCCAGGCTGTGTGGCAAATGTAATAGCTCAGTGCCAGGCTGTGTGGCGCGGGGTGATCGCTCCGTGCCAGGCTCTGCTATACTCCGGAGGACATGCAGCCACAAATGGGTTGGGAGGTGGATGAAGGTCAACCGCAACACTAACTTGATAGAATAGTAAATATTCTATTCTGAAATTTCCAGGTATTTGCGGGCTGGTCTGAGTCAGCCAAAAGGCCGGATACGGTGTCCCAGGTGTGCCCTAAACCATGATGTTGAACAATCTTTGTTTTCAGGTCATTTGAGAGTTGTTTAGAGGCTCCCATGTTGCTACTCATTAGAAGAGATGCAAAGAGGAGAAACATTTGTAAATGGCCACATTAAATACCCTTTCTCATAATTGGATTCACCTGTGTAAGGAGGTCAAGGGTCAATGAGCTTACCAAACCAATTTTGTTCCAATAATTAGTGCTAAATGTATTCAAAGCAATACATTTATACACCTGCCTAATTTTGTTTAAAGAATTATTGCACACTTCCTGTAAATCATATAAACTTCATTTCACTTATCAAATATCACTGTGTTCATCTGCTATATGATATATTTAACTGAAATTTCTGATCCGGACAACCAATGATTTATAAAGGAAAATCATGAAAATCATCAGGGGGCCCAAACTTTTACATGCAACTGTACACATTTGCAAATACTTTTGCTACAATAACAGCCCCATACACTTCAGCTCCATAAATCCTTGAGACAAAAGATGAAGCTGGGTCTCAACAGAACCACGGGTGCTTGGACATTTGTCCCGTTCCACTTGCTTTATGACATCACTCACACATTTTACAGACTTTCACTTTTTCTGCACAGAATTTCTGCACAATTTCCAACTGAACATGTTTGAATTAATCAGTCTTTTATTTGAAATTAGTTGTCAACGGATCTCATCCAACACCTCCATGTGCAGCGACTATTGGCCGATGCACTGATCTGATTACACCTGGAAGAACTTCACAGAAGTGGAACAGATCATCTCTCCTACCTGTCCGTTTCTGACCTCTCGGAAGCAGTACTTGAACCCGGAGTGCTGGGTGTAGGTGACATCACCCCTCAGCGTCTGGGCCTGCACCCCTCGAGCGGCTGGGGCCGGAGCCCCCGCTGAGCCCGAGTGAGTCCTGGAGGTGAGCACCCGCAGCATGGGGCTGAAGCCAGAAACCTGGAACAACACAGGAGTGTCCAAACATTAGAGTCTGACATGAGTTTATTCCACTGCTGGAGCACGTCATAAAAACAAACTCCAAATCCAAAACCTCAAACTCAGGCCCCCTGTCTCTGGTACTAGATTTATGCAAAGTTACAATGAGGAGACAAAGTCAGTGCTGACAGTTTGACCTCTAACCCCCGCTGCATGAAAACAGCGCACAAAGAGCTCTGAGCAGTCGTTCAGTCAGCAGCAAGTCTGTACCTTCATCACCTGGTGAACCTTCACACTGGCCTCAGGGGGGTGCTGTACTCGGACCGTGACCATGGAGGGACTGTCTGATAGAGAAAAAAAAACTCAGAAGGTGGAACTCAGCTTTATCGGTTTAATGCTGTGGGGTCAGAGGTCAGACTCACCTCTGGACCTCTCAGCCTCCTGGTCCTGTCTCAGGGGCAGGAGGAACTCAGACTGTGTCAGCTTCTGATTGGCCACCATGCCAGGAGACAACAGGTGTGCAGGTTTGATGATGTGGTTGGTTGAGGAGGGTGCAGTGGTGGCAGTGGGTGTGGTTGTGGTGACTGCAATCTGGCAGAACTTTCCAGTGAAGTTTGTTGGGCAGAGGCAGCGATCCTTCTGGACACAGACGCCTCCATTCTTACACAACAGAGGACACAGGACTACACCAGAAAGAAGGAATTCAGCACGTCAACATCTGGAGCACAGCAGCAAACACGTTGGGTCAGTGGATTCTACTGCATCTCAGATATTAATTCTTTACAAACAAATACACAACACGTGGATGTGTGGAGTCTCTTGTCAGATTTTCATTGCAAGAAAAATGGCGGAACGATTGGAGCAGCGCTACTGAATCAAATTTTGCCAGAAACTTGGTGACAGCCAGGTGGAAACCATTCAGATTATTCAGATGGCTTTCGGTGACGATCCTCTGGGCATCACACAGATTACACACAGCAAACATGAGCATCTTCCCAGTCAACTCTGCAGTTCCTCTGGGAAGTGTTCTGGTTTGTTGTCAATGTGTGCATGGACTGGGTGTTGGGTAAGTTCATGGAGACCAATGACATGAGTGTGTCTGTCAGTGACGCAAAGTTTACAGACCCTGACTTTGTGGACGATTCTGTGATCTTTGCAGGACCAATGGATCCCCTGACTGGTGCACTTGTGAAACTGAGTCTCTGGGTTTGTGACTGTCCTGGATCCAGCCTTTCAATGACTTCCTGGATTTGTCCATCAGAAGTGTCTCTGTATGTGATGATAGGGTCAAACCTGTGGAAAAGGTCTATGGTGCAGTCCTAGCAGCGATGGGGTGGTAACGACTTAGACTTAGCTTCACAGATAACGAGTGGCAGATCATGGTAACAGGAGGGAACACCGGCTAGATCCGGGCTAGCATTAGCTGACTGAACCTTCTCCCTGACAATGCAGCTGTTGACACAGTTGGATCCAGATGAAATAATCCAGCCATTGGCCCAGTCAATATTGGGACTATGCTGTTTTAATGAGTCAGATGTTTTAATCTGAGGGGTGCCCCAAATAGCTAGGTGAGTCATGTTGGCAAACACATGAAAACTAATGGTCTTTGTATGTTCCTCAGAAAACGTTAGCTGTACTGACCGGGTACAATGGGAAATCTTTCCCATGAAACTGCCATGCACAACCTTTACCTCCAGGGGACGTGGAAGCCGGTACAGCCCAAGATTCAGCTTCTTGATGAGAGAAGTATGAACTAAGTTAGCATCAGAGCCTGAGTCAATCAACCCAGAAATCAGAACGGATGAATCATTCGATATTATTTTAACTTGGACGGTGTTATGTGCTGGAAAAAAAGAGCTGATTCTGACTGATATCTGGCCTATTTTGAGGCGGGGCACCCCTGACATGGCAACACAAAATCTGATTAATGTGCTGGACGCAGTAAAAGCTGTGTCCCTCTAGCTGACGATGGTGTTCCAGCTGCATGGGCTCCTCATCATCAGCCCTGGCACTGGAGGTACTTAATCTGCCAGGTCAAGCTTGGTTGAGGATGCTGGTCCTGTCGCTGGAAGACTGAGTGCAATATGCCAAAGAGCCAGGGGTTGTCTGTGCCCACACAGGTGCTGACCATGCTGGGCTTCCTGGCATCAGGGGCAGTGTGTCAGTCAACCTTGAGCTGAGCCATGCAAATTGTGTGGGACACAATCATCCAAATGCCATCCAGGTACATGACATACCAACATTAAAGCACAATTTCCAGTGAGAGACAGTTTTCCTGATGTAACTGGAGCAATTGACTGCACACATATTGCTATAAAGGTGCCATCACTTGATGAATTTGTTTCTGTTAATAGGAAACATTTTCATTCCATCAATGTTCAAATCATATGTGATGCGCAAATGCACTGGGTTGGGTTGGGAACAGGCTAGAGGCCCAAATGAAAACCAGAGTGGGCACATTTGGGGTTGTGTGCATTTGAGCCGGTGAAGTTGGCTCATATTTGAAGCTGGTGCTTCCCGTCTAGTTGTCAGACTTGGACTCTAACCAGTGACCTAACATGGTGACCGGATGTCTTTGGTACATGGGCCAAGAGGGCTGCATTGGGAATGGGTCCACTGCAAACCTTGCGGGAGCGGGTGGCTAAAAATAAACACTGTGGGAACAGAAGTGACAAGATGACTCGGTCAACAAAGGAGAATATCATCTTAAATAATTTAACAGGAGCACAGGACATTACAGGAGCAAACAGAGAGAGAAACAAACAAATTTAAGATTAGGCTTAAAACTTTCCTTTTTGCTAAAGCTTATAGTTAGGGCTGGATCAGGTGACCCTGAACCATCCCTTAGTTATGCTGCTATAGACTTAGACTGCTGGGGGGTTCCCATGATGCACTGAGTGTTTCTTTCTCTTTTTGCTCTGTATGCACCACTCTGCATTTAATCATTAGTGATCGATCTCTGCTCCCCTCCACAGCATGTCTTTTTCCTGGTTCTCTCCCTCAGCCCCAACCAGTCCCAGCAGAAGACTGTCCCCTCCCTGAGCCTGGTTCTGCTGGAGGTTTCTTCCTGTTAAAAGGGAGTTTTTCCTTCCCACTGTCGCTAAGTGCTTGCTCACAGGGGGTCGTTTTGACCGTTGGGGTTTTTCTGTAATTATTGTTTGGCTTTGATTTACAATATAAAGCGCCTTGGGGCAACTGTTTGTTGTGATTTGGCGCTATATAAATAAAATTGATGAATTGATGATGAATCCCATGAATTTCTTTATGAATAACATAAATGACGTGTAATGCAAAGGAGAATGCATTGTGTATTCAGGGTTTTGGGAGTGCGGGTGGGACTGGACACACCCATTGTGGGAGGAGTGGGACAGTAACACACACATTGCAGGAACGGGCAGAAGCAGGAAGACAAATATAGTCCCACACAGGGCTCTACCTGGGGCCTCGGTACAAAGACTTGCGTAGATTCCCTACTGAAACATGCTATATGCTAAAACCCAGAAACTGGCGTAAGCATAAAAGTATCCAGATGTATTAAAGTGTGCATACGCATGGATCCCACTCAATGTGGAATTGATCGCTCATGCAGATTTACCAAGCCCCTCCCTTTAAATGCCCCTATTTAAATGCAAATTCACTGAAATAGGCACTGGGAGCTGGGATTCCCCTCTATCAGATCAGTCAGCATGAATACAGAAAAGAATTTATACCAAGAGTGAGCGACAGACGACCTGACATGATGTGGAGACACACAGAGATAGTTTATTTGGTTCCCTGTCAAACAGAATAAACATAAAACTGGACAAATGTTAGCGGGAGCGTGTGTGTGTACTTAAGTTAAAAATGTGAGGTACCCCACGGCTGACAGTGTGTGACATCACATCTTTACACATATGTTTATTTACTGAACACAGGAAGACAATTGGGCCTGTTAAGAATCTGCTGCTCCAGTTTCACCATCAAGAAAAAACCCCAAAACATTAATACTAATAAAAATAATATATATATTTGTGCATATGCTCAAATGTGACCACGCTGGTTTTCATTTGGAACAATTACATGAATAAACTATTTACCCAAGCAGCAGTGACGTGCAACTCCACATGCCACATGGGGTGTGCAGCCAGTACATTCTGAGTGCCGGTCCCTAACCTGGATAAATGAGGAGGGTTGCGTCAGGAAGGGCATCCGGCGTAAAACAAGCCAACCCAACTATGCAGACTAAGAATCAAATTTCCATACCGGATCAGTTGCGGCCCGGATTAACAACATCCGCCACCGGTGCTGTTGCCCAATAGGGTGCCGGTGGAAATTGGGCTACCGCTGGGTGAAGACAATGAAGAAGAGGAGGAGAATGTTTCCACAAACAGCAGAAGAAGAAAACTAGAAGGCTGGAAATGAGAGTGGGGACTTTGAATGTTGGTAGTATGACTGTAAAGGGAGAGAGCTGGCTGATATGATGGAGAGGAGAAAGGTAGACATATTGTGTGTGCAAGAGACCAAGTGGAAGGGAAGTAAGAGCAGGAGCATCGGCGGTGGGTACAAGTTGTTGTACCATGGTGAGGACAGGAAGAGAAATGGTGTTGGGGTCATTTTAAAGGAAGAGTATGTTAAAAGTGTGTTGGAGGTTAAGCGAGTGTCTGACAGGGTGATGAGTGTGAAGTTGGAAATTGAAGGGGTGATGATGAATATCATCAGTGCATATGCCCCACAGGTAGGTTGTGAGATGAAGGAGAAAGAAGATTTCTGGAGTGTGTTAGATGAGGTGTTGGAGAGTGTGCCCAAGCAAGAAAGAGTGGTGATAGGAGCAGACTTCAATGGGCATGTTGGTGAAGGGAACAGAGGTGATGAGGAAGTAACGGGTAGATATGGTATTAAGGATAGGAATGGGGAAGGACAGATGGTAGTTGATTTTGCAAAAAGGATGGAAATGGCTGTGGTGAATACCTACTTTAAGAAAAGGGAGGAGCACAGGGTAACATATAAGAGTGGAGGAAGGTGCACACAGGTGGACTACATTCTTTATAGGAGATGCAAGCTAAAAGAAATCAGAGACTATAAGGTGGTGGCAAAAGAGTGTCACTAGACAGCATAGGATGGTTGTTTGTAGGATGACTTTAGAGGTGAAGAAGAAGAAGAGAGTGAGAGCTCAACAAAGGATCAGATGGTGGAAGCTGAAGGAGGAAGACTGTTTTGTGAAATTTAGCGAGCAGGTGAGAGAAGCACTGGTTGGAGGGGAAGCAATTTTGGACAACTGGAAAAGTACTGCAGATGTGGTGAGGGAGACAGCTAGAACAGTACTGGGTATGACATCTGGACAGTGGAAGAAAGACAAGGAGACTTGGTGGTGGAATGAAGAGGTCCAAGAAAGCATAAGGAGAAAGAGGTTGGCGAAAAGGTTTTGGGATAGTCGGAGAGATGAAGAAAGTAGACAGGAGTACAAGGAGATGCGGCGTGAGGCGAAAAGTGGCAAAAGCGAAGGAAAAGGCATATTGCGAGCTGCACAAGAAGTTGAATAGTAAGAAATGAGAAAAGGACTTGTACCGACTGGCCAGACAAAGGGACAGAGCTGGAAAGGATGTGCAGCAGGTTAGGGTGGTAAAAGATGCACATGGTAATGTGCTGACAAGTGAGGAGTGTGTGCTGAGAAGGTGGAGGGAATATTTTGAAGAGCTGATGAATGAAGAAAATGAGCGAGAGAAAAGGCTGGATGATGTGGTGAGAGTAAGTCAGGAAGTACAAGAGATTAGTAAGGAAGAAGTGAGGGCTGCTATGAAGAGGATGAAGAGTGGAAAGGCAGTTGGTCCAGATGACATTCCAGTGGAGGTATCGAAATGTCTAGGAGAGATGGCAGTAGAGTTTCTAACCAGATTGTTTAATAAAATCTTGGAAAGTGAGAGGATGCCTGAGGAGTGGAGACGAAGTGTGCTGGTTCCTATTTTCAAGAACAAGGGTGATGTGCAGAGCTGCAGTAACTACAGAGGCATAAAGCTGATCAGCCACAGCATGAAGTTACGGGAAAGAGTAGTAGAAGCTAGGCTTAGAAAACAGGTGAAGATCTGTGAGTAGCAATATGGTTTCATGCCGAGAAAGAGCACTACAGATGCAATGTTTGCTCTGAGAATACTGTACAGAGAAGTACAGAGAAGGCCAGAAAGAGTTACACTGTGTGTTTGTGGACTTAGAAAAAGCTTATGATAGGGTGCCAAGAGAAGAGCTGTGGTATTGTATGAGGAAGTCTGGAGTGGCAGAGAAGTATGTTAGGGTAGTGCAGGACATGTACAAGAATAGTGTGACAGGGGTGAGATGCGCAGTCGGAATGACAGACTCATTCAAGGTGGAGGTGGGATTACACCAAGGATCAGCTCTGAGACCTTTCTTGTTTGCAGTGGTGATGGACAGGTTGATGGATGAGATCAGACCAGAGTCCCCATGGACTATGATGTTTGCAGATGACACTGTGATCTGTAGTGAGAGTAGCGAGCAAGTTGAGTCTAGTCTGGAGAAGTGGAGATATGCTTTGGAGAGAAGGGGAATGAAAGTCAGTAGAAGCAAGACTGAGTCCATGTGTGTGAATGAGAGGGAGCCCAGTGAAATAGTGCAGTTACAAGGAGTAGAAGTGGTGAAAGTAGATGAGTTTAAATATTTGGGGTCAACTGTTCAAAGTAATGGAGAGTGTGGTAGAGAGGTGAAGAAGAGAGTGCAGGCAGGGTGGAGTGGGTGGAGAAAGGTGGCAGGAGTGATTTGTGACCGAAGAATATCAGCAAGAGTGAAGGGGAAAGTTTACAAGACAGTAGTGAGACCAGCTATGTTGGACGGCTTAGAGACGGTGGCACTAACAAAAAGACAGGAAGCAGAGCTGGAGATGATGAGATTCTCTTTGGGAGTGACGAGATTGAACAAGATTAGGAATGAACATATCAGAGGGACAGCTCAGGTGGGACAGTTTGGAGACAATGTCAGAGAGGCGAGATTGAGATGGTTTGGACATGTGCAGAGGAGGGACCCAGGGTATATAGGGAGAAGGATGCTGAGGATGGAGCCACCAGGCAGGAGGAGAAGAGGGAGACCAAAGAGGAGGTTCATGGATGTGCTGAGGGAGGACATGCAGGTGGTTGGTGAGACAGAGGAAGATACAGAGGACAGGGTGAGATGGAAATGATTGATGTGCTGTGGCGCCCCCTAACGGGAACAGCCGAAAGACAAAGAAGCAGTGATGTGCAATCAGGTTTGGCTGTGCCTCATCTCTCATCATGGAAAGAAAAAAAAGTAAAATAAAAAATATTAAAGGTCTGTTTGAGGTCTGTTGCTCTTGCTTGCCTCTACTGGTGGTTGGCTCTCACTGCGGTATTGTATCACTTCCTGTTCCGGAGCACAGCGGTGTTTTTCTGTATCTGTTAGCTGTTTAATCTGCGCAGTTAGATTGATCTAGTTATCTAGATTACGATTTGTTTCCCAGTGTAATCTTTACGTGCCTTAACTAAAGCACTCCTTCTGCTGAATCACCTCTAAATTATTTACACATTATTCACTTTGCGTGTTTTTAGGAATCCGCTAGCTTAGCGTAGCTACTAGCTCTTAGCCGATTTAGCATGGCGGCTTCTCCTGTCTCTCCCGCACTTTTCTGCTCTGGGTGTGAAATGTTTAGTTATTCCTCGGCCTCCTTTAGCAGTAATGGTACTTGTAATAAGTGTAGCTTATTCGTAGCTTTGGAGGCCAGGCTGGGCGAATTGGAGACTCGGCTCCGCACCGTGGAAAATTCTACAGCTAGCCAGGCCCCTGTAGTCGGTGCGGACCAAGGTAGCTTAGCCGCCGTTAGTTCCCCCTGGCAGATCCTGAGCAGCCGGGAAAGCAGGCTGACTGGGTGACTGTGAGGAGGAAGCGTAGCCCTAAACAGAAGCCCCGTGTACACCGCCAACCCGTTCACATTTCTAACCGTTTTTCCCCACTCGACGACACACCCGCCGAGGATCAAACTCTGGTTATTGGCGACTCTGTTTTGAGAAATGTGAAGTTAGCGACACCAGCAACCATAGTCAATTGTCTTCCGGGGGCCAGAGCAGGCGACATTGAAGGAAATTTGAAACTGCTGGTTAAGGCTAAGCGTAAATTTGGTAAGATTGTAATTCACGTCGGCAGTAATGACACCCGGTTACGCCAATCGGAGGTCACTAAAATTAACATTAAATCGGTGTGTAACTTTGCAAAAACAATGTCGGACTCTGTAGTTTTCTCTGGGCCCCTCCCCAATCAGACCGGGAGTGACATGTTTAGCCGCATGTTCTCCTTGAATTGCTGGCTGTCTGAGTGGTGTCCAAAAAATGAGGTGGGCTTCATAGATAATTGGCAAAGCTTCTGGGGAAAACCTGGTCTTGTTAGGAGAGACGGCATCCATCCCACTTTGGATGGAGCAGCTCTCATTTCTAGAAATCTGGCTAATTTTCTTAAATCCTCCAAACCGTGACTATCCAGGGTTGGGACCAGGAAGCAGAGTTGTAGTCTTACACACCTCTCTGCAGCTTCTCTCCCCCTGCCATCCCCTCATTACCCCATCCCCGTAGAGACGGTGCCTGCTCCCAGACCACCAATAACCAGCAAAAATCTATTTAAGCATAAAAATTCAAAAAGAAAAAATAATATAGCACCTTCAACTGCACCACAGACTAAAACAGTTAAATGTGGTCTATTAAACATTAGGTCTCTCTCTTCTAAGTCCCTGTTGGTAAATGATATAATAATTGATCAACATATTGATTTATTCTGCCTAACAGAAACCTGGTTACAGCAGGATGAATATGTTAGTTTAAATGAGTCAACACCCCCGAGTCACACTAACTGTCAGAATGCTCGTAGCACGGGCCGGGGCGGTGGATTAGCAGCAATCTTCCATTCCAGCTTATTAATTAATCAAAAACCCAGACAGAGCTTTAATTCATTTGAAAGCTTGTCTCTTAGTCTTGTCCATCCAAATTGGAAGTCCCAAAAACCAGTTTTATTTGTTATTATCTATCGTCCACCTGGTCGTTACTGTGAGTTTCTCTGTGAATTTTCAGACCTTTTGTCTGACTTAGTGCTTAGCTCAGATAAGATAATTATAGTGGGCGATTTTAACATCCACACAGATGCTGGGTAGATGACTACCCAGCAGTAGGGAATAAGTTTCATTACACTAGAAGTCTTTCAGAAAGCGCTGTAACTAGGTTTAAGGATATGATTCCTTCTTTATGTTCTCTAATGCCATATACCAACACAGTGCAGAGTAGCTACCTAAACTCTGTAAGGGAGATAGAGTATCTCGTCAATAGTTTTACATCCTCATTGAAGACAGCTTTGGATGCTGTAGCTCCTCTGAAAAAGAGAGCTTTAAATCAGAAGTGTCTGACTCCATGGTATAACTCTCAAACTCGTAGCTTAAAGCAGATAACCCGTAAGTTGGAGAGGAAATGGCGTCTCACTAATTTAGAAGATCTTCACTTAGCCTGGAAAAAGAGTCTGTTGCTCTATAAAAAAGCCCTCCGTGAAGCTAGGACATCTTTCTACTCATCACTAATTGAAGAAAATAAGAACAACCCCAGGTTTCTTTTCAGCACTGTAGCCAGGCTGACAAAGAGTCAGAGCTCTATTGAGCTGAGTATTCCATTAACTTTAACTAGTAATGAGTTCATGACTTTCTTTGCTAACAAAATTTTAACTATTAGAGAAAAAATTACTCATAACCATCCCAAAGACGTATCGTTATCTTTGGCTGCTTTCAGTGATGCCGGTATTTGGTTAGACTCTTTCTCTCCGATTGTTCTGTCTGAGTTATTTTCATTAGTTACTTCATCCAAACCATCAACATGTTTATTAGACCCCATTCCTACCAGGCTGCTCAAGGAAGCCCTACCATTATTTAATGCTTCGATCTTAAATATGATCAATCTATCTTTGTTAGTTGGCTATGTACCACAGGCTTTTAAGGTGGCAGTAATTAAACCATTACTTAAAAAGCCATCACTTGACCCAGCTATCTTAGCTAATTATAGGCCAATCTCCAACCTTCCTTTTCTCTCAAAAATTCTTGAAAGGGTAGTTGTAAAACAGCTAACTGATCATCTGCAGAGGAATGGTCTATTTGAAGAGTTTCAGTCAGGTTTTAGAATTCATCATAGTACAGAAACAGCATTAGTGAAGGTTACAAATGATCTTCTTATGGCCTCGGACAGTGGACTCATCTCTGTGCTTGTTCTGTTAGACCTCAGTGCTGCTTTTGATACTGTTGACCATAAAATTTTATTACAGAGATTAGAGCATGCCATAGGTATTAAAGGCACTGCGCTGCGGTGGTTTGAATCATATTTGTCTAATAGATTACAATTTGTTCATGTAAATGGGGAATCTTCTTCACAGACTAAAGTTAATTATGGAGTTCCACAAGGTTCTGTGCTAGGACCAATTTTATTCACTTTATATATGCTTCCCTTAGGCAGTATTATTAGACGGTATTGCTTAAATTTTCATTGTTACGCAGATGATACCCAGCTTTATCTATCCATGAAGCCAGACGACACACACCAATTTGCTAAACTGCAGGATTGTCTTACAGACATAAAGACATGGATGACCTCTAATTTCCTGCTTTTAAACTCAGATAAAACTGAAGTTATTGTACTTGGCCCCACAAATCTTAGAAACATGGTGTCTAACCAGATCCTTACTGTGGATGGCATTACCCTGACCTCTAGTAATACTGTGAGAAATCTTGGAGTCATTTTTGATCAGGATATGTCATTCAAAGCGCATATTAAACAAATATGTAGGACTGCTTTTTTGCATTTACGCAATATCTCTAAAATCAGAAAGGTCTTGTCTCAGAGTGATGCTGAAAAACTAATTCATGCATTTATTTCCTCTAGGCTGGACTATTGTAATTCATTATTATCAGGTTGTCCTAAAAGTTCCCTAAAAAGCCTTCAGTTAATTCAAAATGCTGCAGCTAGAGTGCTGACGGGGACTAGAAGGAGAGAGCATATCTCACCCATATTGGCCTCTCTTCATTGGCTTCCTGTTAATTCTAGAATAGAATTTAAAATTCTTCTTCTTACTTATAAGGTTTTGAATAATCAGGTCCCATCTTATCTTAGGGACCTCGTAGTACCATATCACCCCAATAGAGCGCTTTGCTCTCAGACTGCAGGCTTACTTGTAGTTCCTAGGGTTTGTAAGAGTAGAATGGGAGGCAGAGCCTTCAGCTTTCAGGCTCCTCTCCTGTGGAACCAGCTCCCAATTCAGATCAGGGAGACAGACACCCTCTCTACTTTTAAGATTAGGCTTAAAACTTTCCTTTTTGCTAAAGCTTATAGTTAGGGCTGGATCAGGTGACCCTGAACCATCCCTTAGTTATGCTGCTATAGACGAAGACTGCTGGGGGGTTCCCATGATGCACTGTTTCTTTCTCTTTTTGCTCTGTATGCACCACTCTGCATTTAATCATTAGTGATCGATCTCTGCTCCCCTCCACAGCATGTCTTTTTCCTGGTTCTCTCCCTCAGCCCCAACCAGTCCCAGCAGAAGACTGCCCCTCCCTGAGCCTGGTTCTGCTGGAGGTTTCTTCCTGTTAAAAGGGAGTTTTTCCTTCCCACTGTAGCCAAGTGCTTGCTCACAGGGGGTCGTTTTGACCGTTGGGGTTTTACATCATTATTGTATGGCCTTGCCTTACAATATAAAGCGCCTTGGGGCAACTGTTTGTTGTGATTTGGCGCTATATAAAAAAAAAATTGATTGATTGATTGAATCACGTGTGCTTGCATGAGCCAACCTTGAACCTTCGTGCGCATGCATGTTTTTTTCACGCCTGTTGGTTGCGTCATTTGCTTGTAAGCAGCCTTTGTGTGAGGACGTGTGGAGTCTCTTGTCAGATTTTCATTGCAAGGAAAATGGCGGAACAATTGGAGCAGCTCTACTGAATCAAATTTTGCCAGAAACTTGGCGACAGCCAGGTGGAAACCATTCAGATTATTCAGACGGCTTTCGGTGACGATCCTCTGGGCATCACACAGATTAAGGAGCGGTACAACCGGTTTAAAGACGGCCGCACAACGGTGGAGAGCGAGCCACGCTCCGGTCGGCATCAACATGCTGAAATGTCTAGATCATTTCCAAAGTGAACGCTGTGGTGATGTGGGACCGTCGTGTGATTATCCGAGAAATTGTGGAAGAGGTGGACATCAGCACTTTTTCGGTACATTCCACTGTGACAGAAGATTTTGCCATGAAAAGAGTGGTGGCGAAATTCATCGGCACGAAGCTGATGGCGCAGCAACAGCGCCTCCGTGATGAAGTCTCACAGGACATGTTGTAACATGCCCAGACATGTCCAGCTTATCCACAATTTCTCAGACAGTCACACGACTGAAAAGCCACCGAAAGCCGTCTGAATCTTCCGAATGGTTGACGAGCTGGGCATGTTACAACATGTCCTGTGAGACTTCAACACGAAGGCGCTGTTGCTGCGCCATCAGCTTCATACTGATGAATTTCGCCGCCACTCTTTTCATGGCAAAATCTTCTGTCACAGTGGAATGTACTGAAAAAGTGCTGATGTCCATGTCTTCCGCAATTTCTCGGATAGTCACACGACGGTCCCACATCACCACAGTGTTCACTTTGGAAATGATCTGGTCATTTCAGCGCGTTGATGGCCGACCGGAGCGTGGCTCGCTCGCCACCGTTGTGCGGCCGTCTTTAAACCGGTTGTACCGCTCCTTAATCTGTGTGATACCCAGAGGATCGTCACCGAAAGCCATCTGAATAATCCGAATGGTTTCCACCTGGCTGTCGCCCAGCTTCTGGCAAAATTTGATGCGGCGCTGCTCCAGTCGTTCCGTCTTTTTCCTTTAAATGAAAAACTGCCGAGTGCACAACACGTCCCACACAAAGGCTGCTTACCAGGAAATGACGTAATCGACAGGCGTGAAAAAATTCACGCATGCGCATGAAGGTTCAAGGTTTGCTCATGCAAGCACACGTGATTCAAATCCATCAGGTTTTTGAAAAAAATAAAAAGGTCTGATACTTTTCTAACAGGCCTCGTATTTATCCAGTAATTTGCTCTGTAAAGTTATTTGCCTTTTAACTTCAGTTTTAGATGATTTAATTCAAAAATAGCTTAATTTTCACAATTGCCATTCAAATACTGAGCAGAGATGTGTGCTGAGCCTCACCTTGGACTGTTTAATCACTGGACTAACTGCTGACACGCTGTGCAGTCAAACTGTCTCACTGTCTCTCTGTATGTCTCCCTTAAAATGGTCAAACACTTTGGTTATATGAACTTAAATTCCATCGTTTAGCTGATGTACATAATGTACAGTGTTTTTTTCCAACAGCTGTATGTGTGTGTAACATGTTTCGTGTTCTGAGTGATCACAAAACGGCTGCAAAAAGGCACCAGGTGAGGCACGCAGTTCTCCTGCCTCGTGGTAGGGATCCCAGGGATTCTTCTTGCAGCAACTCCTCAGCTGCAGAATAGACCGATTTGAAGTTCTGAGTGCACATGACACAAATCCACTTCCGGTCGCTGCTATTGTTACAAACCCACGTACGCGCACGTCAGGCACTGCTTACTGTTGCATCGGGCTTTGTTTTCATCAGTGATTCATGCTTATCTCACTCTCCACACTTGGACTTCAGTGATCCACAGCTCCCAGACCAGCAGCAGATGTTCAACTGGTAGTAGAGGCAAGATGGGCGGATATGTGCAGTGAAAGACTGTGGGAAAAGCACATCATCTACTGAGAGATGGAAGCAGATAGTGTGTGGAGTACTGTTACTGCCCGAGGCCATTTCAGCTATTCTCAAGACGTTTTTCACTTGCTCACCTTTTCATATCCTACCAGAAAAGCTCCTGAATATCGTTGCATTGTCAAACTGGTGTGATATGTGATGCAGATTTGAATGAGAAGAGTGGGGAAGTTTCTAGGTATGTCTTGACCAACCATGTATGGCAGTGTGTATTCACAGACAAACATAAAATTTTGAGCTTTTTATTGGATATTTCATAGAAAAAACTACATAAGTGAAAATATGACAATGGAACGATGGAACACACCAAGCACGACTGTGTCACTCTTTTCCATGGGATAAACTGAAGGCTTTTGTCATGTATTTTTTATTTTGACAAATAAAAAGAGGGAGTTGGTATCTATGAGTACACGGCCCAAAAAGATTTTAAAATGGCCGGCACATTTTTCTTGTGGAATGGCCCAGCCTCAAGAACTACATCACTGGGGTGAGGGTCAGGAACCATGGATATGTGATCCAGTCACACATGATCCCACCACCCCTGCCAGCCTGAAAACAGGTACCTAAAAGAGATTAATGTTGCTCTATACATACGAGGGCTGTCCATAAAGTATAGGTCCTTTTTATTTTTTTCAAAAACTATATGGATTTCATTCATATGTTTTTACGTCAGACATGCTTGAACCCTCGTGCGCATGCGTGAGTTTTTCCACACCTGTCGGTGACGTCATTCGCCTGTGAGCACTCCTTGTGGGAGGAGTCGTCCAGCCCCTCGTCGGAATTCCTTTGTCTGAGAAGTTGCTGAGAGACTGGCACTTTGTTTGATCAAAATTTTTTCTAAACCTGTGAGACACATCGAAGTGGACACGGTTCGAAAAATTAAGCTGGTTTTCAGTGAAAATTTTAACAGCTGATGAGAGATTTTGAGGTGATACTGTCACTTTAAGGACTTCCCACGGTGCGAGACATCGCGCAGCGCTCTCAGGCGCCGTCGTCAGCCTGTTTCAAGCTGAAAACCTCCACATTTCAGGCTCTATTGATCCAGGACGTCATGAGAGAACAGAGAAGTTTCAGAAGAAGTCGGTTTCAGCATTTTATCCGGATATTCCACTGTTAAAGGAGATTTTTTTAATGAAAGACGTGCAGACGGGTCCGCGCGTCGGGACGCAGCCGACGCGGTGCGGCGGCACAGGAAAAACACCTCCGTGTTGATAACCATTTGTTAAATCCAGGCGGCTTTTGATGGCTTTCAGTGGAGTGAGTATATGAGAAATTGTTTAACAGCAGGACATGTTCCAACTTGTCCTTAAAGCTTCCAACAGAGGTGTTTTTCCTGTGGTGGAGCGTCGCGTGAGCCGACGCGCGGACCCGTCCGCACGTCTTTCATTAAAAAAATCTCCTTTAACAGTGGAATATCCGGATAAAATGCTGAAACTGACTTCTTCTGAAACTTCTCTGTTCTCTCACGACGTCCTGGATCAATAGAGCCTGAAATGTGGAGGTTTTCAGCTTGAAACAGGCTGATGACGCCGCCTGAGAGCGCTGAGCGACGTCTCACACCGTGGGAAGTCCTTAAAGCGACAGAATCACCTCAAAATCTCTCATCAGCTGTTAAAATTTTCACTGAAAACCAGTTTAATTTTTCGAACCGTGTCCACTTCGATGTGTCTCACAGGTTTAGAAAAAATTTTGATCAAACAAAGCGCCAGTCTCTCAGCAACTTCTCAGACAAAGGAATTCCGACGAGGGGCTGGACGACTCCTCCCACAAGGAGTGCTCACAGGCGAATGACGTCACCGACAGGCGTGGAAAAACTCACGCATGCGCATGAGGGTTCAAGCATGTCTGACGTAAAAACATATGAATGAAATCCATATAGTTTTTGAAAAAAATAAAAAGGACCGTTACTTTATTGACAGCCCTCGTACTTCAGGCTGCATGTCAAGCAACACCAGGTCCCTTCCACATCCTCCTCATCATCATCTACATAACCAGCACATCCCCAGTGGTACCATCTGAGACATCCATCACACTGTTCTCCCAACTGGTGGTGATGTGCTGCACATCTAAACATGGCTGGTCACAAGTCATGCAGAAATAGAGAGGTGTGGCAGACACATGAGCACGCTTTGCTCTTTTCCTGTGTAAAGTGTGTCCATGAACAGCAGTTCCAGATGATAGTGTACAAATAGGAGTAGTGAAAGAAGACAGTGGTGTGAAGAGCGCGCGCTCATGAGCGATACTGAAGTGTTTTGCCAAAGCACGTGGGTTTGTTTGTAACACTGGCATCCCATCAACCCCCGCGTGCCAAACTCCCATACAGCTTATAAGTGACAGCAAGCCACAACGTACAGTTAGCAAGTTAAGAGCAGCAGCCCATTTATTTTACTTTCAGAATGGAGGGTTAGATATCCAAAGTGAAACAGCTTCCTAACTTGGACTTTCAATCGAAGCAGGAGGTAACAATTAAAACACGGCCAAAGACCAGAGCTGAAAGTATGTTTCAGACAACAGAAGAGCTGCTGTCTTTTCAAACGCAGTGGGACACACTGAAGTCTGACTGTGTGGACGTCCAGCAAGAAACTGCCTTTTCCTGCTTTTCCAGGCTTCTTTTTTCAACTTGTAACAACGTCTGGACTCAGATGGCAAATTGTGACCTGAAGAATTTGCAAAGGAGTTTCATCAAACATGAGTCACATTCAGTTTTTTCTTACCACTGCTGCTCTGAGGGTTGGTAAGGTTAGACCTTACTCGTCTGAAGCACCCTGAGGCAACCTTCTTGTGATTGGCGCTATATAAATGAAAATAAATTGAAATTGAAATCTGATCTGTCTAAAGTCCCTGCAGCTCCATCAGATAAGGTGTAACCCGGCAGTACATTCCAAGTGACTTTTTCCTTGATGAAAACTGAGTCTGTGGACTTCCTGCAGCTCACAGAGTGATTCAGGCAGGATGCTGGAGTATTGTTACCCAGAGTTCAGCTGGCTTTTGTCCTGCCACTAATGACCTGAGAACACATGAAAGGAAACCTGTAACCAAAGGTGACTTCCTGTTTCAGACACATTCTCTCTACCTGCAGCTCAAAGAATTTTGGTATCTATGATTGGACAGAACCAGAACTGGTCCCAACTTCTGAATCCTGAGTTGGAAGGGACTGTGACCTCTGCAGGGTTGAAGGTCACAAGACAGAAGGAAAGTAAAAAAAACACTCAATGCAGCACCTCTGGTGGCAGCTCGGGGCTCCACGTGTCTTGCTTCTGACCCGACGTGCGCGTGCGCCCGTCTGTGTGTGTGTGTGTGTGTGTGTGTGGTAAGTGTTCCCTGTAAGTTGTGAAACAGATAAAGCATCTGAGTGTGTGTGTAAACAAAGGGAGCTAACCCTTCTGGTGGGTGTCGCCCTGCAGATGGATTCAATCTGGACCCAGAGTGGACGATGTTTGTGAAGGAACACAGAGAAACAGAGCAAAATCAAAGGCAGAAGGACTCAATAATACAAACCCAAGACAAAAATGCCATCAGACAACCAGCTCCAGATGTCACCAAGGACAAGACAATAGACCCGTCCACCTCCTGAGGATGAAGACCACAATCCAGTGACACACTGGACCCGTCTGATGGGCAGCAGGCCAACAAGGAAGAGGTGAAGAAATGTTAGACTTCATGGTCTTCGTGGTCTTCAGCGTCACTGGTTAGCACCTCGTTTCTGCTTAAAACTGACTTTAGAACGGTCCGCCCGTTCAGCAGCTCGTTTGACTCTGACTCTCTGAGTCTGACTCTCTGAGTCTGACTCTCTTCACCCAAAGCGATCAAAGGGATTAATGTAATTATTAACCATCAGATGACAAATTAAAACCTCATGAATCATTCTAAAGTCAGTTTTAAGCAGAAACGAGGTGATGATCAGTGACACTTTGAAATGACAGTGGCACAGTGAACACGTCAGCTAGCAGCTCGTCTGGCTGCTGCTGCTGTGCTCTGGTCACTTCTTCCATCTTTTCTGATGAAATAATGCTGAATTTATGTGGAAATGATTGTTGTAGAAAAGCTTCAGATATCTGTCACTGAGACAGATGATGACTGGAGGCAGTTTGAAGCAGAAACAAGGTGATAATCAGTGAACCGCATCATCAGAGGGACTGATTTTTAGGGGGGGTTGTTCGGTCTGCAACACCAGATCAGCTCCAAATTTCAGTGGCGTCTCCATGCCCCAATATCGATCTGTGGTGAAAATTTCATCAAAATCTGTTCAGAGAATTTGATGTAATTCTGCTAAGACAAATAAATAAATGCTGATGATTTTATTATGTCATTGCTGGACGTAACAACGACAACAATAACCACAGCCACAACAACAACAAGGTTAGTAAGGTTAGACCTTACTTGTGTGAAGCACCTTGAGGCAACTTTGTTATGATTTGGCGCTATATAAATAAAAATAAATTGAAACTGAAATAACAACAACCAAAACTGTTTAAGGCTTGTGGTCCACTCTTGGGCCAATTGTGCTGGAAATGATTAATCTGTCATTAACTTGGTGGATCTGTTCCTAAATGTTTCAAATCTGCAGTGATTAAGCCATTACTTAACAAACCTCTACTGGTGGTTGGGGCCTCTACTGGTGGTTGGCTCTCACTGCGGTATTGTATCACTTCCTGTTCCGGAGCACAGCGGTGTTTTTCTGTATCTGTTAGCTGTTTAATCTGCGCAGTTAGATTGATCTAGTTATCTAGATTACGATTTGTTTCCCAGTGTAATCTTTACGTGCCTTAACTAAAGCACTCCTTCTGCTGAATCACCTCTAAATTATTTACACATTATTCACTTTGCGTGTTTTTAGGAATCCGCTAGCTTAGCGTAGCTACTAGCTCTTAGCCGATTTAGCATGGCGGCTTCTCCTGTCTCTCCCGCACTTTTCTGCTCTGGGTGTGAAATGTTTAGTTATTCCTCGGCCTCCTTTAGCAGTAATGGTACTTGTAATAAGTGTAGCTTATTCGTAGCTTTGGAGGCCAGGCTGGGCGAATTGGAGACTCGGCTCCGCACTGTGGAAAATTCTACAGCTAGCCAGGCCCCTGTAGTCGGTGCGGACCAAGGTAGCTTAGCCGCCGATAGTTCCCCCCTGGCAGATCCCGAGCAGCCGGGAAAGCAGGCTGACTGGGTGACTGTGAGGAGGAAGCGTAGCCCTAAACAGAAGCCCCGTGTACACCGCCAACCCGTTCACATTTCTAACCGTTTTTCCCCACTCGACGACACACCCGCCGAGGATCAAACTCTGGTTATTGGCGACTCTGTTTTGAGAAATGTGAAGTTAGCGACACCAGCAACCATAGTCAATTGTCTTCCGGGGGCCAGAGCAGGCGACATTGAAGGAAATTTGAAACTGCTGGTTAAGGCTAAGCGTAAATTTGGTAAGATTGTAATTCACGTCGGCAGTAATGACACCCGGTTACGCCAATCGGAGGTCACTAAAATTAACATTAAATCGGTGTGTAACTTTGCAAAAACAATGTCGGACTCTGTAGTTTTCTCTGGGCCCCTCCCCAATCAGACCGGGAGTGACATGTTTAGCCGCATGTTCTCCTTGAATTGCTGGCTGTCTGAGTGGTGTCCAAAAAATGAGGTGGGCTTCATAGATAATTGGCAAAGCTTCTGGGGAAAACCTGGTCTTGTTAGGAGAGACGGCATCCATCCCACTTTGGATGGAGCAGCTCTCATTTCTAGAAATCTGGCCAATTTTCTTAAATCCTCCAAACCGTGACTATCCAGGGTTGGGACCAGGAAGCAGAGTTGTAGTCTTACACACCTCTCTGCAGCTTCTCTCCCCCTGCCATCCCCTCATTACCCCATCCCCGTAGAGACGGTGCCTGCTCCCAGACCACCAATAACTAGCAAAAATCTATTTAAGCATAAAAATTCAAAAAGAAAAATAATATAGCACCTTCAACTGCACCACAGACTAAAACAGTTAAATGTGGTCTATTAAACATTAGGTCTCTCTCTTCTAAGTCCCTGTTGGTAAATGATATAATAATTGATCAACGTATTGATTTATTCTGCCTAACAGAAACCTGGTTACAGCAGGATGAATATGTTAGTTTAAATGAGTCAACACCCCCGAGTCACACTAACTGTCAGAATGCTCGTAGCACGGGCCGGGGCGGAGGATTAGCAGCAATCTTCCATTCCAGCTTATTAATTAATCAAAAACCCAGACAGAGCTTTAATTCATTTGAAAGCTTGACTCTTAGTCTTGTCCATCCAAATTGGAAGTCCCAAAAACCAGTTTTATTTGTTATTATCTATCGTCCACCTGGTCGTTACTGTGAGTTTCTCTGTGAATTTTCAGACCTTTTGTCTGACTTAGTGCTTAGCTCAGATAAGATAATTATAGTGGGCGATTTTAACATCCACACAGATGCTGAGAATGACAGCCTCAACACTGCATTTAATCTATTATTAGACTCTATTGGCTTTGCTCAAAAAGTAAATGAGTCCACCCACCACTTTAATCATATCTTAGATCTTGTTCTGACTTATGGTATGGAAATAGAAGACTTAACAGTATTCCCTGAAAACTCCCTTCTGTCTGATCATTTCTTAATAACATTTACATTTACTCTGATGGACTACCCTGCAGTGGGGAATAAGTTTCATTACACTAGAAGTCTTTCAGAAAGCGCTGTAACTAGGTTTAAGGATATGATTCCTTCTTTATGTTCTCTAATGCCATATAACAACACAGTGCAGAGTAGCTACCTAAACTCTGTAAGGGAGATAGAGTATCTCGTCAATAGTTTTACATCCTCATTGAAGACAACTTTGGATGCTGTAGCTCCTCTGAAAAAGAGAGCTTTAAATCAGAAGTGTCTGACTCCATGGTATAACTCACAAACTCGCAGCTTAAAGCAGATAACCCGTAAGTTGGAGAGGAAATGGCGTCTCACTAATTTAGAAGATCTTCACTTAGCCTGGAAAAAGAGTCTGTTGCTCTATAAAAAAGCCCTCCGTAAAGCTAGGACATCTTTCTACTCATCACTAATTGAAGAAAATAAGAACAACCCCAGGTTTCTTTTCAGCACTGTAGCCAGGCTGACAAAGAGTCAGAGCTCTATTGAGCTGAGTATTCCATTAACTTTAACTAGTAATGAGTTCATGACTTTCTTTGCTAACAAAATTTTAACTATTAGAGAAAAAATTACTCATAACCATCCCAAAGACGTATCGTTATCTTTGGCTGCTTTCAGTGATGCCGGTATTTGGTTAGACTCTTTCTCTCCGATTGTTCTGTCTGAGTTATTTTCATTAGTTACTTCATCCAAACCATCAACATGTTTATTAGACCCCATTCCTACCAGGCTGCTCAAGGAAGCCCTACCATTATTTAATGCTTCGATCTTAAATATGATCAATCTATCTTTGTTAGTTGGTTATGTACCACAGGCTTTTAAGGTGGCAGTAATTAAACCATTACTTAAAAAGCCATCACTTGACCCAGCTATCTTAGCTAATTATAGGCCAATCTCCAACCTTCCTTTTCTCTCAAAAATTCTTGAAAGGGTAGTTGTAAAACAGCTAACTGATCATCTGCAGAGGAATGGTCTATTTGAAGAGTTTCAGTCAGGTTTTAGAATTCATCATAGTACAGAAACAGCATTAGTGAAGGTTACAAATGATCTTCTTATGGCCTCGGACAGTGGACTCATCTCTGTGCTTGTTCTGTTAGACCTCAGTGCTGCTTTTGATACTGTTGACCATAAAATTTTATTACAGAGATTAGAGCATGCCATAGGTATTAAAGGCACTGCGCTGCGGTGGTTTGAATCATATTTGTCTAATAGATTACAATTTGTTCATGTAAATGGGGAATCTTCTTCACAGACTAAAGTTAATTATGGAGTTCCACAAGGTTCTGTGCTAGGACCAATTTTATTCACTTTATATATGCTTCCCTTAGGCAGTATTATTAGACGGTATTGCTTAAATTTTCATTGTTACGCAGATGATACCCAGCTTTATCTATCCATGAAGCCAGAGGACACACACCAATTAGCTAAACTGCAGGATTGTCTTACAGACATAAAGACATGGATGACCTCTAATTTCCTGCTTTTAAACTCAGATAAAACTGAAGTTATTGTACTTGGCCCCACAAATCTTAGAAACATGGTGTCTAACCAGATCGTTACTCTGGATGGCATTACCCTGACCTCTAGTAATACTGTGAGAAATCTTGGAGTCATTTTTGATCAGGATATGTCATTCAAAGCGCATATTAAACAAATATGTAGGACTGCTTTTTTGCATTTACGCAATATCTCTAAAATCAGAAAGGTCTTGTCTCAGAGTGATGCTGAAAAACTAATTCATGCATTTATTTCCTCTAGGCTGGACTATTGTAATTCATTATTATCAGGTTGTCCTAAAAGTTCCCTAAAAAGCCTTCAGTTAATTCAAAATGCTGCAGCTAGAGTGCTGACGGGGACTAGAAGGAGAGAGCATATCTCACCCATATTGGCCTCTCTTCATTGGCTTCCTGTTAATTCTAGAATAGAATTTAAAATTCTTCTTCTTACTTATAAGGTTTTGAATAATCAGGTCCCATCTTATCTTAGGGACCTCGTAGTACCATATCACCCCAATAGAGCATTTCGCTCTCAGACTGCAGGCTTACTTGTAGTTCCTAGGGTTTGTAAGAGTAGAATGGGAGGCAGAGCCTTCAGCTTTCAGGCTCCTCTCCTGTGGAACCAGCTCCCAATTCAGATCAGGGAGACAGACACCCTCTCTACTTTTAAGATTAGGCTTAAAACTTTCCTTTTTGCTAAAGCTTATAGTTAGGGCTGGATCAGGTGACCCTGAACCATCCCTTAGTTATGCTGCTATAGACGTAGACTGCTGGGGGGTTCCCATGATGCACTGTTTCTTTCTCTTTTTGCTCTGTATGCACCACTCTGCATTTAATCATTAGTGATCGATCTCTGCTCCCCTCCACAGCATGTCTTTTTCCTGGTTCTCTCCCTCAGCCCCAACCAGTCCCAGCAGAAGACTGCCCCTCCCTGAGCCTGGTTCTGCTGGAGGTTTCTTCCTGTTAAAAGGGAGTTTTTCCTTCCCACTGTCGCCAAGTGCTTGCTCACAGGGGGTCGTTTTGACCGTTGGGGTTTTACATCATTATTGTATGGCCTTGCCTTACAATATAAAGCGCCTTGGGGCAACTGTTTGTTGTGATTTGGCGCTATATAAAAAAAAAATTGATTGATTGATTGAAACCTAACCTAGTGTATTGAAAAACTATCGGCTGATATCCAATCTATCATTTTGCTCTAAAAGACTGGAAAAAGTGTTGTCATGGCAGCTTGTAGACTATCTTACTGAGAATAATCTCTTTGAGCCACTGCAGTCTTCTTCTTCTTCTTTGTCTTTCGGCTGTTCCCGTTAGGGGTCGCCTCAGCACATCAATCGTTTCCATCTCACCCTGTCTTCTGTATCTTCCTCTGTCACACCAACCACCTGCATGTCCTCCCTCAGCACATCCATGAACCTCCTCTTTGGCCTCCCTCTTCTTCATCATCTTCGCCCAGCAGTAGCCCAATTTCCACCAACACCCTGCTCGGCAACAGCACCGGTGGTGGATGTTGTTATCCCGGGCCTCGACCGATCCAGTATGGAAATACAATTCTTAGTCTGCATACTTGGGTTGGCTTGTTTTACACCGGATGCCCTTCCTGACGCAACCCTCCTCATTTATCCGGGCTTGGGACCGGCACTCAGAATGTACTGGCTGCACACCCCATGTGGCTAAGTTGAGCCACTGCAGTCTGCTTTTAGAAAATATCATTCCACAGAGACGGCTCTCGCTAAAGTGGTGAATGATCTTCCCACTACGGTTCTGGTGCTGTTAGATCTCAGTGCTGCATTTGATACAGTGGATCATCATATTCTACTTGATAGGCTGGAAAATCATTCTGGGATTACTGGGAGTGCCCTTGCATGGTTGACGTCATACCTGACCAGTCATTCTCACTGTGTTTTGTACAGTAACACTACCTCTAACCTTAGTGACATGAAATTTGGGGTTCCACAGGGGTCTGTCTTAGGCCCCCTGCCTTTCTCCCTTTATATAACACCCCTTGGGCACATATTGTGGCGTTTTGGGATTACCTTTCACTGCTATGCTGATGATACTCAGTTATACATGCTGATAACTGCTGGTAATCTCATCCACATAAAATCCTTAGAAGATTGCCTTGCATCAGTGAGAAGTTGGATGTCTAGAAACTTCCTACTTTTAAACTCTGATAAGACTGAAATGATGGTTCTTGGTCCAGTGAGACATCGGCATCAATTTGGCCAGTTAACGCTTAGCCTAGGCTCGTGTGTCATACGTCACACTGACGAAGTGAGGAACCTTGGGGTAATTTTTGATCCTACATTGTCCTTTGACCTCCACATTAGCGATATTACTAGGACTGCTTTCTTCCACCTGTGAAATATAGCGAAGATTCGTCCTATCCTGTCTATGGCTGATGCTGAGAGCTTGATTCATGCGTTTATCTCTTCTAGATTGGACTACTGCAATGTTCTATTTTCTGGTTTACCGCAGTCTAGCATTAGGGCTCTCCAAGTCAATCAATCAATCAATCAATTTTTTTATATAGCGCCAAATCACAACAAACAGTTGCCCCAAGGCGCTTTATATTGTAAGGCAAGGCCATACAATAATTATGTAAAACCCCAACGGTCAAAACGACCCCCTGTGAGCAAGCACTTGGCGACAGTGGGAAGGAAAAACTCCCTTTTAACAGGAAGAAACCTCCAGCAGAACCAGGCTCAGGGAGGGGCAGTCTTCTGCTGGGACTGGTTGGGGCTGAGGGAGAGAACCAGGAAAAAGACATGCTGTGGAGGGGAGCAGAGATCAATCACTAATGATTAAATGCAGACCAGCATTTTGAACCAGTGGTTCAGACTTTTGACATGAAGCAGAAAGTTCGACCACATTACACCCATTTTGGCATCTCTTCACTGGCTTCCTGTCCCAGTGAGATCAGATTTTAAGGTTCTGCTACTAGTCTATAAAAATGTTCACAGACTGGCACCTCCCTACCTAGCTGACCTAATTAAACCTTACATACCGGCCCAGGCTTTGCGTTCTCAGGGTGCAGGACTACTTTGTGTCCCTAAGGTGAATAAAAAGTCTGCGGGTCACAGAGCTTTCTCTTATCGTGCCCCTGTTCTGTGGAATGATCTCCCTGTGTCAACAGTCAGATTCTGTGGAGACTTTCAAGTCCAGACTTAAGATGCACTTATTTTCCCTTTCGTATGGCTAGCATACTGGTACAGCATGGTACTATGCTTCATATCCTTTTAAATTAATTTTATTAGTAATGGAACAGGTCTTGGCATCAACTTTATCTCAAGTCTGGGTCTGTTAGTGAAGCTTAGGGTTGGCGGCCAGCGATCACCTTAGTATTTTCTCTGCTTTCCTGTTGATTTAATGCTGATGAATGATGCCTTAGGTGTAGTTTTTCTAGCCAACTGATTCTATTTTTCTCTCTGTCCAAGGTGTGGAGGGCATGGCATGGGATTGGTGGCTACCAACCACAGGATGTTGGACTGGCCATGAGATGCCATGGCTAAAGCTAATGCAGATGATTTCTTGAATTCCTGTTTTCTGTTTCTTCAGGTCTGTAAAACTTTGTAAAAACCTTGTAACTGTTAGAATGGAATAGAATAGAATGTTCATCTACATCTGGAGACAAGAAGGATATAACTCAAAGGATTGCTGATCATGGAAAAGTAGAACTGAGAACATTTAAATACACAGACCACAATGTACTGGACTTGGAGCACGATATAGACCCGGACAATAATTTCTTCTCAAATATCAATGACAGTTGTTGCTATTATACAGATGAACAGTTTAATCGGATCATTAAAACGGATAACAAATTATCAATAATCCATTTCAACAGCAGAAGTCTATATGCAAACTTTAACAACATTAAAGAATATTTAAGTCAGTTTAAAAAATATTTAACATAATTGCTATATCAGAAACATGGATCAATGAAGATAAAGGAATGGATTTTGAACTGGATGGATATGAATTTAATTGTGTAAACAGAAAAAATAAGAGTGGAGGAGGAGTGGCTGTGTATGTGGATAAGAACATGGATTATAAAATAGTAGACAATATGACAACTGTGATTGATAACTTATTAGAATGTATAACTATTGAAATATGTGAAGAAAAAAGCAAAAATGTATTAGTCAGCTGTATATATAGAGCACCAGGATCTAGTATTGAAACATTCACTGACTGTATGGGAAAAATGTTCTCAAAAACTAATCAAAAAACTGTGTTCATTTGTGGTGACTTAAATATTGATCTGCTCAATCCAAATAAGCATAAAATAACAGATGAATTTATCAGTATAATGTACAGTATGAGTTTATATCCAAAAATCACCAGGCCAAGCAGAATTACATCCCATAGTGCCACCTTAATTGATAATATATTCAGCAATGATATTGAGAATAACACTGTGAGTGGATTATTAATCAATGACATTAGTGATCATCTACCAGTTTTCATCGTTTATAATAGAAACCATCGGCGGAATCAGCCAGAGGAGAAAATAAAATACAGGCGAGTGCGGACAGAGGAAAACATGAACACACTAAAGAAGGATTTACAGGAGCAAAACTGGGAAAAGGTATACAGTGAAAGTGATGTTGATAGTGCATATGAAACTTTTTTACAAATATTTACATCATTATATGATAAAAATTGTCCAATTAAACAAGACTACAGAAAACAAAAAATCCAAGCTCGACCATGGATGACGAAAGGGTTACGAAATGCATGTAATAAGAAAAATACACTGTATAGAGAATTCATAAAACTAAAGACTAAAGAGGCAGAAAATAGATATAAGAAATACAAAAATAGATTAACTAATATTATACGGGTATGTAGGAAGGAATATTATAGTAACATATTATATAATAACAAAAACAATATTAAAGGAATATGGGATATATTAAATAGCATTATCAAAAATGGTAATAAAAAACAGAGTTACCCTCAGTATTTCATTGATAATAATGTCAAGAAGGAAAATAAGGATGAGGTAGTCAACGGTTTTAATAATTTTTTTGTAAATATTGGACCAAGCTTGGCAGAAAAAATTCCCGATTCCCAACCTGAGGATTGGGATAATAATCTCATAGAAAGAAATCCCTGTTCAATGTTCCTCACAGCAGTGGATGGAAATGAAATTATAGACATTGTGAATAATTGTAAATATAAAACATCTACCGATTTAAATGAAATTGATATGGTGGTGGTAAAACAGGTCATTGAATGGATTGTAGAACCATTAACATACATCTGTAACTTATCATTTCAAACCGGTAAATTTCCCAATCAAATGAAAATAGCTAAGGTTGTGCCGCTGTATAAGACTGGGGATAGACACCACTTCACAAATTATAGACCTGTTTCTTTGCTTCCACAATTTTCCAAATTATTAGAAAAGTTATTCAATAATAGATTAGACAAATTCATAAATAAACATAAATTACTTACTGATAGTCAATATGGATTCAGAGCACATAGTTCAACATCACTTGCATTAATAGAATCAGTTGAGGAGATTACAAACGCCATAGACCACAAATTACATTCAGTTGGAATATTTATAGACCTTAAAAAGGCTTTTGATACAATCAATCATGACATATTAATCAGTAAACTTGAACAGTATGGGATTAGGGGGTTGGTGTTGCACTGGGTGAGAAGCTACTTAAGTAACAGAAAACAGTTTGTGAAGTTGGGGGAATATACATCATCATGCTTGGACAATGCTTGTGGCGTCCCACAGGGGTCAGTATTGGGTCCAAAACTGTTTCTAATTTATATAAATGATATTGTCAATGTTTCCAAAATATTAAAATTAGTATTATTTGCAGATGACACAAGCATTTTTTGTTCAGGGGGGGATTTGCAGGAGTTACTGAGGAGGATCAGTATAGAAATGGGAAAATTGAAAATATGGTTTGACAGAAACTAAATTATCATTAAACTTAAGTAAAATCAAAATACATGTTATTTGGCTATTGTAATACAGACATACAGGTTCAGTTACAAGTCGAGGGGGTAGATATTGAAAGGGTACATGAAAATAAGTTTCTGGGGGTGATAATAGATGATAAGATAAACTGGAAGACTCATATAAAACATATACAAAGTAAACTGTCAAGAAGCATTTCAGTTCTAAACAAAGCGAAACATATTCTGGACCACAACTCACTCCGCATTCTTTACTGCTCACTGGTTTTACCATATTTACAGTACTGTGCAGAGGTATGGGGTAATACTTATAAAGGTACAACACAATCACTATCAGTAATGCAGAAAAGAGCTATAAGAATTATTCATAATACTGGCTATAGAGATCATACAAATCCACTATTTTTACAATCCAAATTCTTAAAATTCACAGACTTGGTTCATTTTCAAACAGTACAAATTGTGTATAAAGCAATAAACAATTTACTTCCAGCAAATATTAAAAATATGTTTTTTAACAGATCAGGGGATTACAGTCTGAGGGGGAAATTTAATTTAAAGCATCAGTGGGCACGAACAACATTAAAAGGTTTCTGTATTTCTGTCTGTGGGGTGAGGATGTGGAACAGATTGGGAGTGGGGCTCAAGCAATATCCAAGCATGAACCAGTTCAAACAGCGGTACAAAAATATGGTTTTTTCTGGGTATAGGGAGGAGGAAGGGTAACGAGGGTTAGGGTGTTTTTGTTGTTTGCTTCGGCTTGTAAATATATAGTATTTTGTATGTAAGTAGGTATGTGTAGGTGTATATTTATGTTTATGTATATATACGTGTATATATGTATATGTGTATATATGTGTATGTTGATGTATATATGTATGTGTGTGTGTATATATATGTATATATATATATATTGATATCGGTTTAGGTGTGTAGGAATTTATGTGTATATGTGGCAAAGGGTATTACTGGTTGTGGGGAAGAAGGGGTAGGGATAAATAAGCTGATGCTTCACCCTACCCCTTTTCGGACATGTTGGGTACACAGTAGGAACTTTTTTGTTGTTGTCTTTACTGATCTATCTTGTAATTGTTGTTGTATCAAATGTTCGAAATAAACAGTTTTCATTCATTCATTCAAAATGGCCCAAGCAGAGGATCGTCCCTTTGAGTCTGGTCTGCTTGATGTTTCTTCCTCAAATCATCAGAGGGAGTTTTTCTTACCACTGTCGCCTGTGTTCTTGCTCTGGGGGTTAGTAAGGTTTGACCTTACTCATGTGCAGCACCTTGAGGCATCTTTGTTGTGATTTGGCGCTATATAAATGAAATAAATTGAACGACAACAACAACAACAACAACAACAACAACAGCCACAACAACGGTGGCAAAACAACAGGCACAACAGCAACACCACAAGAGCAATCACAGCAACTACAATGCCAACAACGCCTATGACATCTGGTGTGCAGTTCTGGTTTGTTCCTGCAGTTATTTTGTATTTTGTCATTTGTTGTTTGTGTGATTTTTGCCACAGGCAGAAAACTTAGTTCCACAGTGAACAAATGACGCACACTCACTAAAAACACTCACTAAAAACTGATGCCAGTTTTGGAAAACAATCCGAGTCAAACACAAAGCAAACCTCTGTCCATGGCAAAAACCTTCCACCTCTTAAAATCAATAATGCTCCCCCCCAAAACATAACTCTTCCTGTGTCAGGGTGGAGCTTCACACCAGCGACGGACAAAATCCAACTAACAAAGACAAAGAGGTTTTAAAAAAAATACACAAATGTAGTCATTTCAAAGTCAACCTTTATTTTCCAGGTGTAAACATGAGTGTTCCAGACATGCAACACCTGGTTTTAAATACACAACTATTCACTGGCCCTCCTTCACACGTGGACTTGAGCCAAACATCTCAGAGTTGCCTCAAGGTGTTTCACACAAGTGAGGTCTAACCTTACTAACCCCAGAACAACAGTGGTAAGAAAAAACTCCCTCTGAGGAAGAAACCTCAAGCAGACCAGACTCAAAGGGGTGACCCTCTGCTTGGGCCATGATACAGACACAAATTACAGAACAATTCACAGAACAAATATACAGTAAATGTTGTTGATACACAGGACAGGAGGGTCTCCAGCACAAACACAACACCCATCTCTGGATGGAGCTGCACCTCAAACAGAGAGAAAAAAACAGAATCAGGTATCAGAAAGACAAGAAATACTGTATAATTTGTCAGCATTAAACAACAAGAAAAACAGAAGAAATACTAAGGTGATCGCCGGTCACTAGCCCTAAGCTTCACTAACAGACCCAGAATTTAGATAAAGTTGAGGCCGCGGCACACTGCGTTTACTAATAAAATGAATTAAAAGAGTAAAGAGTGTAAAACAAAACTGCACCAGTATGCTGCCATATGAAAGGGAGAATAAGTGCATCTTAAGTCTGGACTTGAAAGTCTTGACAGGGTCATTATGGCTCATATGGTCATTATGCATGTTATGGCCCAGTCACATGGCACTTAACGAAGGGTGACGAAGACCTGATGAAACAAGAAATCTGGACTTTCGTTGACTTTCGTTGACTGTCGTTGACATCGTTTAACCTTGGCGCAGCTTCGTTCCTGCAGCGGGCGCTTCGTCAGGATTTTTAAACTGTTGAAAAATTTGAACGAAGGGCAACGAAAACCTCAGTTCGTCTGTGTTTCGTTTTGCTGTCGTTCTTGACATTTTTTAATCGTTTGTGTAGTTTTTGTAACGTTATTGTTTAATTCGACTTCGTTGGAGCAGCTGAACTTTTTCACACAGCGCAGAAGCCGGTTTGTGAGCGCTGAGGCTGCTGCTGCGTTCATGTACCGTTGGAAATTACAGGGCAAACTCAGCCTGCTTGATTGGATTTTTTTTTTACCTGTGTGGGGGGGCAGCTTCAGTGGGCTCAGGCACCTTACAGAGGCCAGAATTAATCTTTTGTGTGGATATAATTAATTATTTTGCCACAAGCAACTGTTGAATTTGAAACAACAAAAAAGTTGTGTAATTTCCGACGGTACTTGAATGCAGCGGCTGCAGCAGCTCCTGCGTGCGCTTATTATTTTGTATTAAATATAACAATATGAGTGTAGGAATGACAATCCAGTCCTTCTGTACATGTGGCAACAGGTAGATGAATCAAAATGATGATATAAAGAGCTGTTCTGGAAGGAAGAATTCACGTTGTGGATCAGTGATCAACTGGTGGAAAAACCGCACATGTGAGTCAATGCACGCGTTCACACGCACTGATTAATTACTGCTCTGATATATTCAATCATCTTTACACTTATATTTATTCTCCCTTTTGACAGTTTTCTGTTATAAATCAATATATATGTCTTAGAACATAATACAGTGATACAGCAGTGACCACAGCACACTTTTTTTTTTAAATTGGAGCACGATGGAGTGCGCATCGTGTCGACAGACAGTGTGGATTCTGATGATGATGGAGATGATCCCTTTTTTGTTTTGGACAAGGAACCAGAGCAGGTGGTCCACCGACGTGCGCACAGATCTCCACAGATTCTGTTTGCAGTTTCTCCAGGACTCAGGTGCTATTAGCTCAGTCCCAGTGCCGAGTCCTGGAACTCAGAGATGCAGACACACACTGCTCCAGCTGTGGCTCCAGACGCGTTTCGTCGAAATCGTGAGCTTCGGTTTTGTTAATTTCCTCTTTCATCCCTTTTGTGCTCTTGCTTCGCAGACTGTTCGGTGATAAAAGCTCTTTCGTCCACATTTTCTCAACGAGTTCTGATGTTTTTTACTTTTTCCCTTCGTTCAGGAATCGTCGTGTGCCGTGTGACTGGGCCATTAAAAGACATGTCGCAGGCAACATTCAACTCCTCCTCAACTGGATCCAGCAGAATTTCAAAATTTCAGAGTTGAATATGAAGTCAGTTGTACAGAGTTAATGATCCAAATTTTGTGGACTCATGAATCATGTTAGCTGTCTTTACTTAACCAAGGAAATTTTCCATGTGATTAGCAGGACAAGTGAAGGCATCATAGAGCCAGCCCACTCCCTGTCAGAGACACACCCACTGAGGCAGCCCGGACTGTCAGAGACACACCCACTGAGGCAGCCCGGGGCCCCGTCAGAGACACATCCACCGAGGCAGCCCGGAGCCCCGTCAGAGACACATCCACCGAGGCAGCCCGGGGCCCCGTCAGAGACACACCCACCGACGCAGCCCAGGGTCCCATCAGACATGCCCACCGAGGGAGCCCGGGGCCCCGTCAGAGACACACCCACTGAGGCAGCCCGGGGTCCCGTCAGAGACACATCCACCGAGGCAGCCCGGGGCCCCGTCAGAGACACACCCACCGATGCAGCCCGGGGTCCCATCAGACATGCCCACCGAGGGAGCCCGGGGCCCCGTCAGAGACACACCCACCGAGGCAGCCCGGGGCCCCGTCAGAGACACACCCACCGAGGCAGCCCGGGGCCCATCAGACATGCCCACCGAGGGAGCCGCACCCCATTCAGAGACACGCCTAACAAGGCAGCCTGGGGCCCTGTCAGAGACACGCCTACTGAAGCAGCGCGCACCACGTCAGAGACACGCCCACCGATGCAGCCCACACCCCATCAGAGACACACCCACCAAGGCAGCCCGGGGCCCATTCAGAGACACGCCTAACGAGGCAGCCTGGGGACCTGTCAGAGACACGCCTACTGAGGCAGCCCACACCACGTCAGAGACACGCCCACCGATGCAACCCAGGGCCTCGTCAGAGACACGCCCACCGATGCAACCCAGGGCCCCGTCAGAGACACACCCACTGATGCAGCCCGGGGCCCCGTCAGAGACACACCTACCGATGCAACCCAGGGCCTCGTCAGAGACACGCCCACCAATGCAACCCAGGGCCTCGTCAGAGACACGCCCACCGATGCAACCCGGGGCCCGTCAGAGACACACCCACCGATGCAGCCCGGGCCCCGTCAGAGACACA